>NC_091627.1:44843161-45143161 GCF_027580195.1 Bos mutus | reverse complement strand
CCTATTTGTGGTGATGGAGATATTCTAAAACTATACTGTGGTAGTTGCACAACTTTATAAGCTTACCATGTATGGATGTGAGAGTTGGACTGTGAAGAAGGCTGAGTGCCGAAGAATTGATGCTTTTGAACTGTGGTGTTGGAGAAGACTCTTGAGAGTCCCTTGGACTGCAAGGAGATCCAACCAGTCCATTCTGAAGGAGATCAGCCCTGGGATTTCTTTGGAAGGAGTGATGCTAAAGCTGAAACTCCAGTACTTTGGCCACCTCATGCGAAGAGTTGACTCACTGGAAAAGACTCTGATGCTGGGAGGGATTGGGGGCAGGAGGAGAAGGGGACGACAGAGGATGAGATGGCTGGATGGCATCACTGACTCGATAGACATGAGTCTCAAGTCCGGGAGTTGGTGATGGACAGGGAGGCCTGGTGTGCTGCAATTCATGGGGTCGCAAAGAGTCGGACACGACTGAGCGACTGATCTGATCTGATAAGCTTACCAAACATCACTTAATTGTATACTTAATATGGGTGAATTTTATGGTACATATAAATTATGCCTTGGTAAAATAGTTTCCTAAAAAGTAAGTAAAGACGTGGGACTTCCAGGTGGCTGAAGATAATAAAGGCTGTCTTCGTTTTTCCCGCCCAGTACTTCCTTTATATGATACAGAGCGTAGGAAAGGGAGGGAGGATTGAACCTCATGAGAGAAGTGGAACTACATTAAAAGTATATGTTGGACTAGCTTGAAGACAGAGAATGTCCAAATTTTAAAATAACTGTAAATGGGAAAAAATCCCAGTGCTTCATTTCTCCAACTCCTGGTGGCTTTGTAGATCAGTTATATAGTTGTAGTTTGAGGCATTTTTCTCAAGGGTATTAAAATTATATAGGTACTTTTGATAAATATGAAATATATATCATATTTCATGTATCACATAGCTTATATTCACGTATATAAAATATATATGTGAAATATGTGGCCTTGTCATAATTATTGTATATAATTGGAATCCTCAAGAGCAGGTGTACAAACTAAAGACAAAGAGCCAAATCCTGTCCACTACCTGTTTTTGTGGGCTTCTCTGGTGACTCAACTGGTAAAGAATCCACCTGTGATGCAGGAGACCTGAGTTTGAACCCTAGGTTGGGAAGACTCCCTTAAGAAGGGAATGGCTACCCACTCTAGTATTCTGGCATGGAGAATTCCATGGGCTTTACAGTCCATGGGGTTGCAAAGAGTTGAACATGACTGAGTGTCTTTCACTTGCCTATTTTTGTAAATAAAGTTTTATTGTAACACAGCCACTCTCATTCATTTGTATATTGTCTGTGGCTGCATTCATACTACAGCGCCAGAGTTCAGTAGTTGCAAGAGTCTACATAGCCCACAAAGCCTATACTGTCTGGCCTTTTACACCAAAAGGTTTTTAACCTTAATTCAAAGCATTATCATTATTATAATTAATATTATGATTATAAATAATACTATTACTTTGTCCAATGCTTTTTATTTCACTTGTATTCTTTCTTATTTTCTCAATAATCCAATGCAGCAAGCTGGATAGATATTAAATGATCATTTATCGTATTTCAAAAACAAATAGCAAGCTTGCATAAGTATGAATATATAGAATCTTAATGCAAAGTAAATATTCTAAGAATATTTTAATATTATAATGATACTAAAACTTAGCAAAAGAATACAAATAGAGTTTAATATAGTAATTTCATTTGTCCTGGAGTAACATTCATTCTAACAATGTACTTTTCATGTTCATTTCTGCCTTATCATGCATGCCCTTCCATGAAAAAACTGCTGCAAAATCCTGGCCATGAGAAAATGCATATTTTTTCCTTTGACACTTTGTAATTTCCTTGCTTAACTGTTAGTTTGCTTTTAAACAGAGAATATTTCGATTGTTTAATACTAAATACTTTTCCTATTTTATAGAGAAATTTTCTCAGTTCAGCATAGCTTACCTGTCAGCAGAGAATATGTCTGTGGATTGAACAATAAGGAGGGAGTTTATCTGTAAATGTGTCTTCTCCATGAGGTGCTAAAGATAGGCCAATAAAAGCTTCATTTAACATATCCCATTTGTCCAAAGGCCCCAGGAGTTTTGTTAAAAAAGAATTAAGATATGAGTCAAATACAAATGTAATTTCTGAATTTGTTCATAAGCACAGATATAGGAAATTTTTCACATATCCCAATGAAACACACAATGGGAATCTTGTAGTCATGGTTCCCAACATCTTGTGTTTTTCTGAGACTTAGCTCAGTCAGGGTAGTTTGATAACTGAATTTTTTTGAATTCAGATTTTAAAAATTCACTTATAACTTGTCATAGTGTTTCAGAATAACATTTTAGTAATCAAATATTTTTTGGTTGTTTACCAGTTAACTAGAATATATTATTATATTGAAAACTTCTACAGAATTTTTTATTTTACTCTCTCAAATGTAGCACACAATTTGAAAACAGAAAGGAAAATCTATTTTCCAACATTTACACCTAATAAGAATTTTAAAATGTCTGTAGAGAGTTTGCTGTTCCCACGTCATAGAAATGAATAGAAAACACTTTAATATTGGCAAATTTGATACAACATTGCTTGAAAAAAATCATGTGAAATATAATGAAGTGTGAAAAATGTATCTTGAAACACATAAACCTTGTTATAAATTAACAGCTCTTAGAACTATAGTGTATCTGTATATATTCTTCTTTGTTGAAAAAACTTTTAATTGTAAAAATAGTAAACACACAATTTTTACCATGTTGAGCATTTTTTAAGTGTACAGTTCAGTAGTATTAAGTATATTCACATTGTTGTGCAACAGATATCCAGATCTTGCAAAACTTTTACTGAACATCTACTAAATACTCCCTATTTTCCCCTTCCTCCAGCACCATTTTACCTTGTTCCCTATAAATCTAAGTGCTTAAAATGCATCATGTAAGTAGTATCATGCAGTATTTGTTATGTAACTGGCGTATTTCAATTAGCATAATGTCCTCATGGATCATCCATACTGTAGCATGTGACAGGATTTTCTTCCTTTTTAAGGGTAGCATTCCACTGTATGTATATACCATATTTTGTTTATCCATGAATATGTGGGTTATATTTCCACTTCCTGGTTATTGTGAATAATGCTGCTATGAACATAGTGGGTCTGCAGATGTATTTTTGATACCCTGAATACAATTTCCTTGGATATGTACATATATAAGTGGGTTTTCTGGATCATGTGTAAGTTCTATATTTAATTTTTTTAGGAACTACCAAATAGTTTTCGTTGTGGTTGCACCATTTTACAATCCCACCAACAATGCACAAGGGTCACAAGGGTTTCAGTTTCTCTACATCCTTACCAACACTTGTTATCTTCTGGTTATTTTTAAAATTTGATAATATATATATATTTTATTGAAGTATAGTTGACTTGCAGTGTTTCCTTGCACATGTTTTCATCTGCTCAGCCAGTTTACTCTTTTGGTTGGTTCATTTAATACATTTACATTTAAGGTAATTATCATATAAGGTAATGATCTTTTGATTATTAATTTGATAATTATCAAAAGATCATATTACCATTTTCTTAATTGTTTTGGGTTTATTTTCTGTAGGTCTTTTGCTTGTCTTGTGTTTCCTGCCTAGAGAAGTTCCTTTAGTATTTGTTGGAAAGCTGATTTGGTGTTGCTGAATTCTATTAACTTTTGCCTGTCTGTAAACCTTTTGATTTCTCCATCAAATCTGAACAAGAGTCTTGCTGGATAGAGTATTCTTGGTTATATAGGTTCTTCCCTTTCATCACTTTAAGTATATCGTGCTATTCCCTTCAGGCTTATAGCGTTTATGTTGAGAAATCAGTTGATAACCTGATAGGAGTTCCCTTGTATGTTATTTGTCATTTTTCCCTTGTTGCTTTTAGTATTTTTCAGCTCAGTTCAGTCGCTCAGTTGTGTTCAACTCTTTGTGACCCAGTGAACTGCAGCACTCTAGGCTTCCCTGTCCATTCCAACTCCTGGAGCTTACTCAAACTCATATCTGTCAAATCGGTGATGCCATCCAACCATCTCATCCTCCGTCATCCCCTTTTCCACCTGCCTTTAATCTTTCCCAGCATCAGGGTCTTTTCAAATGAGTCAGTTCTTTGCATCAGGTAGCCAAAGTATTGGAGTTTCAGCTTCAACAGTCCTTCCAATGAATATTCAGGACTGATTTTCTTTAAGATTGAATGGTTTGATCTCCTTGCAGTCCAAGGGATTCTCAAGAGTCTTCTCCAACACTGCAGTTGAAAAGCATCAATTCTTTGGTATTCAGCTTTCTTTATGGTCCTATTTTCACATCCATACATTCCTACTGGAAAAACCATAACTTTGACTAGATGTTGGCAAAGTAATATCCCTGCTTTTTAATATACTGTCTAGGTTTGTCAGGGGGCTTCCCTGGTGGCTCAGTGGGTAAAGTCAGCCTGCAGTGCAAGAGAACCGTGTTCCATCCCTGGCTTGGGAAGATCCCCTGGAGAAGGAAATGGCAACCTGCTCCAGTATTCTTGCCTGGAGAATTCCATGGACAGAGGAGCCTGGTGGGCTACAGTCCATGGGGTCACAAAGAGTCAGACGTGACTGAGTGACTAACACTAGGTTTGTTATAGCTTTTCTTCCAAGGAGCAAGCATCTTTTAATTTCATGGCTGCAACAACCATCTGCAGTGATTTTGGAGCCCAAGAAAATAAAAGTTTCTGTTTCCATTGTTTTCCCATCTATTTGCCATGAAGTTGTGGAACCGGTAGCCATGATCTTATTCTTTTAAATGTTCAGTTTTAAGCCAGCTTTTTCACTCTCCTCTTTCACATTCATCAAGAGGATTTTTAGTTCCTCCTCGCTTTCTGCCATAAGGGTGGTGTCATCTGCATATCTGAGGTTATTGATATTTCTCTTGGCAATCATGATTCCAGCTTGTGAGTTGTCCAGGACAGTATCTCACATGATGTACTCTGCATATAAGTTAAATAAGCAGGGTGACAACATACAGCCTTGATGTATTCCTTCCCAACTTGGAACCTGTCTGTTGTTCCATGTCTGGTTCTATCTGTTGCTTCTTGACCTGCAGACAGATTTCTCAGGGAGCAGGTCAGGTGGTCTGGCATTCCCATCTCTTTAAGAATCTTCCACATTTTGTTGTGATCCACACAGTCAAAGGCTTTGGCATAGTCAATAAAGCAGAAGTAGATGTTTTTCTGGAATTTTCTTGCTTTTTCTATGATGCAACAGATTTTGGCAGTTTGATCTCTGGTTCCTCCACCTTGTCTAAATCCAGCTTGAACACATGGAGGTTCTCGGTTCATTTACTGTTGAAGCCTGGCTTGGAGAATTTTGAGCATTACTTTGCTAGCTTGTGAGATGACTGCAATTGTATGGTAGTTAGAACATTTTTTGGCATTGCCTTTCTTTGGGATTGGAATGACCTTTTCCAGTTCTGTGGCCACTGCTGAGTTTTCCAAGTGTGCTGACATATTGAGTGCAGCACTTTCACAGCATCATCTTTGACGATTTGAATACCTGGAATCCCATCACCTCCACTAGCTTTATTTGTAGTGATCCTTCCTAGGCCCACTTGACTTTGCATTCCAGGATATCTGGCTCTAGGTGAGTGAGCACAGCATCATGGTTATTTGGGTTATTATGATATTTTTTGTATACTTCTGTGTATTCTTGCCACCTCTTCTTAATATCTTTTGCTTCTGGTATGTCCATACCATTTCTGTCCTTTATTGTGCCCATCTTTCATGAAATGTTCCCTTGGTATCTCTAATTACCTTGAAGAGGTCTCTAGTCTTTCCCATTCTATTGTTTTCCTCTGTTTCTTTGCATGGATCACTTAGGAAGGCTTTCTTATCTTTCCTTCCTATTCTTTGGAACTCTGCATTCAGATGGATATAAATTTCCTTTTCTCCTTTGCCTTTCACTTTTCTTCTTTTCTCAGCTATTTGTAAGGCCTCCTCAGACAACCATTTTGCATTTCTTTTTCTTTGGGATGGTTTTGTTAATGGCCTCCTATACAGTGTTACAAACCTCAGTCCCTAGTTCTTCAGGCACTCTGTCTATCAGATTGAATCCCTTAAATCTGTTTGTCACTTCCACTGTATAATGGGAAGTGATTTGATTTAGTATTTTATCCTCATCTTTAATTGTTGTCAGTTTGATTGCTATGTGTCTTGGTGCAGTCCTCTTTGGGGTTATCCTGCCTGGGACTCTCTGTGTCTCCTGGATTTGGTTGAATATTTCCTTTCCCATGTTAGGAAAGTTTTCACCTATTATCTCTTCAAATATTTTCTCAGGTCCTTTTCTTTCTTCTCCTTCTGGGACCACTATAATGCAAATGCTGGTGTGTTTAATATTGTCCCAGAGGTCTCTTATGCTGTCTTCAGTTTTTTTCTATTTTCTGTTCTGCTTCAGTGATTTCCGCCATTCTGTCCTCTAGGTTATTTATCCATCCTTTTCCTCAGTTAACTGCTATTGATTCCTTCCAGTGTATTATTCGGACCTTTTGTTGACCATGATGGCTACTCCATTTCTTCTAAGGGATTCCTGCCCACAGTAGTAGATATAATGGTCATCTGAGTTAAATTCACCCATTCAAGTCCATTTTAGTTCTCTGATTCCTAGAATGTAGACGTTCACTCTTGCCATCTCCTGTTTGACCACTTCCAATTTGCCTTGATTCATGCATCTGATATTCCAGGTTCCTATGCAATATTGCTCTTTACAGCATTGGACCTTGCTTCTATCACCAGTCACATCCACAACTGGGTATTGTTTTTGCTTTGGCGCCATCCCTTCATTCTTTCTGGAGTTATTTCTCCACTGATCTCCAGTAGCATATTGGGCACCTACTGACCTGGGGAGTTCCTCTTTCAGTATCCTATCATTTTGCCTTTTCATACTGTTCATGGGGTTCTCAAGAATGATCTCTGTTCGTTTCCAAGGCAAACCATTCAATATCACAGTAATCCAAGTCTGTGCCCCAACCAGTAATGCTGAAGAAGCTGAAGTTGAACGGTTCTATGAAGACCTACAAGACCTTTTAGAACTAACACCAAAAAACGATGTCCTTTTCATTATAGGGGACTGGAATGCGAAAGTAGGAAGTTAAGAAACACCTGGAGTAACAGGCAAATTTGGCCTTGGAATATGGAATGAAGCAGGGCAAAGACTAATAGAGTTTTGCCAAGAAAATTCACTGGTCATAGCAAACACCATCTTCCAACAACACAAGAGAAGACTCTACACATGGACATCACCAGATGGTCAACACCGAAATCAGATTGATTATATTCTTTGCAGCCAAAGATGGAGAAGCACTATACAGTCAACCAAAACAAGACCAGAAGCTGACTGTGGCTCAGATCATGAACTCCTCCTGGCCAAATTCAGACTTAAATTGAAGAAAGTGGAGAAAACCACTAGACCATTCAGCTATGACCTAAATCATATCCCTTATGATTATACAGTGGAAGTAAGAAATAGATTTAATGGACTAGATCGATAGAGTGCCTGATGAACTATGGACTGAGAGTCGTGACATTGTCCAGGAGACAGGGATCAAGACCATCCCCATGGAAAAGAAATGCAAAGAAGCAAAATGGCTGCCTGGGGAGGCCTTACAAATAGCTGTGAAGAGAAGCGAAAAGCAAGAGAGAAAACGGAAGATATAAGCATGTGAGAGCAGAATTCCAAAGAATAGCAAGAAGAGATAAGAAAGCCTTCCTCAGCGATCAATGGAAAGAAATAGAGGAAAACAACAGAATGGGAAAGACTAGAGATCTCTTCAAGAAAATTAGAGATACCAAGGGAACATTTCATGCAAAGATGGGCTCGATAAAGGACAGAAATGGTATGGACCTAACAGAAGCAGAAGATATTAAGAAGAGGTGGCAGGAATACACAGAAGAACTGTGCAAAAAACATCTTCATGACCAAGATAATCACGATGGTGTGATCACTGACCTAGAGCCAGACATCCGGGAATGTGAAGTCAAGTGGGTCTTAGAAAGCATCACTACGAACAAAGCTAGTGGAGGTGATGGAATTTCAGTTGAGCTATTTCAAATTCAGGAAGATGATGCTGTGAAAGTGCTGCACTCAATATGCCAGCAAATTTGGAAAACTCTGCAGTGGCCACAGGACTGGAAAAGGTCAGTTTTCATTCCAATCCCAAAGAAAGGCAAAGCCACAGAATGCTCAAACTACCACACAATTTCAGTCATCTCACATGCTAATAAAGTAATGCTCAAAATTCTCCAAGCCAGGCTTTAGCAATACGTGAACCGTGAACTTCCAGATGTTCAAGCTGGATTTAGAAAAGGCAGAGGAACCAGAGATAAAATCACCAACATCTGCTGGATCATGGAAAAAGCAAGAGAGTTCCCGAAAAACGTCTATTTCTGCTTTATTGACTATGCCAAAGCCTTTGACTGTGTGGATCACAATAAACTGTGGAAAATTCTGAAAGAGATTGGAATACTGGACCACCTGACCTGCCTCTTGAGAAACCTATATGCAGGTCAGGAAGCAACAGTTAGAACTGGACATGGAACAACAGACTGGTTCTAAATAGGAAAAGGAGTATGTTGAGGCTGTATATTGTCACTCTGCTTATTTAACCTATATGCAGAGTACATCATGAGAAATGCTGGGCTGGAAGAAGCACAAGCTGGAATCAAGATTGCTGGGAGAAATATCAAGAACCTCAGATATGCAGATGACACCACCCTTATGGCAGAAAGTGAAGAGGAACTCAAAAGCCTCTTGATGAAAGTGAAAGAGGGGAGTGAAAAAGTTGGCTTAAAGCTCCACATTTAGAAAACAAAGATCATGGCATCTGATCCCATCACTTCATGGCAAATAGATGGGGAAACAGTGGAAACAGTGGCTGACTTTATTTTGGGGGGGCTCCATAATCACTGCAGATGGTGACTGCAGCCATGAAATTAAAAGACACTTACTCCTTGGGAGGAAAGTTATGACCAACCTAGATAGCATAGTGAAAAGCAGAGACATTACTTTGCCAACAAAGGTCCGTCTAGTCAAAGCTATGGTTTTTCCAGTGGTCATGTATGGATGTGAGAGTTGGACTGTGAAGAAGGCTGAGCACCGAAGAATTGATGATTTTGAACTGTGGTGCTGGAGAAGACTCTTGAGAGTCCCTTGGACTGCAAGGAGATCCAACCAGTCCATTCTAAAGGAGATCAGTCCTGGGTGTTCTTTGGAAAGAATGATGCTAAAGCTGAAACTCCAATACTTTGGCCACCTCATGCAAAAAGTTGACTCATTGGAAAAGACTCTGATGCTGGGAGGGATTGGGGGCAGGAGGAGAAGGGGACGACAGGATGAGATGGCTGGATGCCTTCACCGACTCGATGGATATGAGTCTGGGTGAACTCCGGGAGTTGGTGATGGACAGGGAGGCCTGGCGTGCTGCGATTCACGGGGTTGCAAAGAGTTGGACACGACTGAGTGACTGAACTGAACTGAATTGAATAGTTACATAATCACAACAAAAAAAGATGTTTATAAGTGTTCTTAATTAATAGAGAAAAAAATCATAATTGCAAGCCATAATAGAAACATTATTAACCTAACAATATAAAATAATTACATACAGTCTGGGAGATAAAGTAGAGTGATGTAGTAAGTGGAAGTGCACACATGCATGTGTTTTCATGCACCTAGCCTGTCTATGTCTTTTGGTTGGTGCATTTAATTCACTTACTTTTAAAATAGTTACCGATAGGTATGATCTTATTCAGTTCAGTTCAGTCGCTCAGTGGTGTCTGACTCTTTGCGACCCCATGAACAGCAGCATGCCAGGCCTCCCTGTCCAACAACTCCCAGAGTCCACCCAAACCCATGTCCATTGAGTCGATAATGCCATCGAACCATCTCATCCTCTGTCGTCCCCTTCTCCTGTCCTGAATCTTTCCCAGTGTCAGGGTCATTTCAAATGAGTCAGCTCTTCACATCAAGTGGCCAAAGTATTGGAGTTTCAGCTTCAACATCAGTCCTTCCAGTGAACACCCAGGACTGACCTCCTTTAGGATGAACTGGTTGGATCTCCTTGCAGTCCAAGGGACTCTCAAGAGTCTTCTCCAACACCACAGTTCAGAAGCATCAATTCTTCGGTGCTTAGCTTTCTTTATAGTCCAACTCACATCCATTCATGACCACTGGAAAAACCATAGCCTTGACTAGATGGATCTTTGTTCGCAAAGTAATGTCTCTGCTTTTTAATATGCCGTCTAGGTTTGTCATAACTTTCCTTCCAAGGAGTAAGCGTCTTGTAATTTCATGGCTGCAGTCACCATCTGCAGTGATTTTGGAGCCCAGAAAAATAAAGTCTGACACTGTTTCCACTGTTTTCCCATCTGTTTCCCATGAAGTGATGGGACCAGATGCCATGATCTTTGTTTTCTGAATGTGGAGCTTAAGCCAACTTTTTCATTCTCATTCACTTTCATCAAGAAGCTCTTTAGTTCCTCTTCACTTTCTGCCATAAGGGTGGTGTCATCTGCATATCTGAGGTTCTTGATATTTCTCCCAGCAATCTTGATTCCAGCTTGTGCTTCTTCCAGCCCAGCATTTCTCATGATGTACTCTGCATATAAGTTACATAAGCAGGCTGACAATACACAGCCTTGACATACTCCTTTTCCTATTTGGAACCAGTCTGTTGTTCCATGTCCAGTTCTAACTGTTGCTTCCTGACCTGCATATAGGTTTCTTAAGAGGCAGGTTAGGTGGTCTGGTATTCCCATCTCTTTCAGAATTTTCCAGTTTATTGTGATCTACACAGTCAAAGGCTTTGGCATAGTCAATAAAGCAGAAATAGATATTTTTCTGTAACTCTCTTGCTTTTTTGACAATCCAGTGGATGTTGGCAATTTGATCTCTGGTTCCTCTGCCTTTTCTAAAACCAGCTTGAAAATCTGGAAGTTCATAGTTCACGTGATCCTGTTACCATTTTCTTAATTGTTTTGGGTTTATTTTTTGTAGGTCCTTTCCTTCTCTTGTGTTTCTTGTGTAGAGAAATTCCTTTAACATTTGTTGGAAAACTGGTTTGGTGGTGCTGAATTCTCTTATCTTTTGGTTGTCTGTAAAGATTTGATTTCTCTGTCAAATCTGAACAAGAGTCTTGCTGGATAGAGTATGCTTGGTTGTAGGGTCTTCCCTTTTGTTATTTTAAATACAATGTGCCATTCTTTCTGGCTGGCAGAGTTTCTGTCAAGAAATCAGCTGATAACCTTATGGGAGTTTCCTTGTATTTTATTTGTTGTTTTCCCCTTGTTGCTTTTAATATTTTATCTTGGCCTTTAATTTTTGTCAGTTTGATTTCTATGTGTCCTGGTGTATTTCTCCATGGGTTTATCCTTCCTGAGACTCTGCTACCTGAACTTGGTTGAGTATTTCCTTTTCCATGTTAGGAAAGTTTTCAGCTATTACATCTTCAAATATTTTCTTGGGTCCTTTCTCTCTCTCTCTCTCCCCTCCTGTGACCCCTATAATATGAATGTTGGTGTGTTGTCCTAGAGGACTCTTAGGCTGTCTTCATTTTTTTCTTTTTTTCCTATATTTTGTTTTGCAGCAGTGATTTATAACATTCTGTCTTCCAGGTCACTTATCTGTTCTGCCTGTTTCTCTGCTTTATTCTTTCTAATGTATTTCATCTTTGTTCATTTGTTCTTTAGTTCTTCTAGGTCTTTGGGAAACATTTCTTGTAACTTCTCCATTGTTTTTCTGAGATCCTGGATTATCATCAGTATCATTATTCTGACTTCTTTTTCTGGAAGATTGCCTATCACTTTGTTTATTAATAGTTGTTTTTCTAGGGTTTTATCTTGTCCTATCATCTGGGATATAATCCTCTGCACTTTCATTTTGATTAACTTTCCATGATATAACTTTTGTTCTGGTAGCTGAGGGATTGTAGTGCTTATTATTCCTTCTGTTTAACCTTTGGTGGATCAGGCAAAGAGGCTTCTTTAAACTTCCTGATGGAGGGACTGGCAGTGGGAAAAACTGTCTTACTCTGGTGGGCAGGGCCATGCTCAGTGAACCTGTAATCCAATTGTCTACTGATGGGGGAAGTTATGCTCCTTTCTTGTTAGTTGTTTGGTCTGCAACCCAGCTCTGGGGTCTACAGGCTCTATGATAGAGTTAATGGCAACCTCCAAGGGGGCTTACACCAAGGGCACCTCCCAGGATTGCTACTGCCAGTGCCCCTATCCCCTCAGCAAGCTATTGCCAACCAACGCCTCCACAGGAGACCATCCAGCACTGGCAGGTGGTCTGGTTAAGTTTCCTGTGGGGGTCACTGCTCCTTTCCCCTGGGTCCTGGTGTGCACAAGATTTTGTTTGTGCCCTTTAAGAGTCGAGTCTCTGTTTGCCCTAGTCCTGTGAAAGTCCTACAATCAAATCCCATTAACCTTCAAAATCAGATTCCCTGGGGATTCCTAGTCCCTTTGCCAAATCCCCAGCCTGGGAAGCCTGAAATGGGGCTCAGAACTTTCACAATAGTGGGATATTTCCTTTGTGTTATTGTTCTCCAGTTTGCGGGTTGTCCACCAGGCAGGTATGGGATTTTGTTTTATTGTCATTGTGCCCTGTCTGCCATCTTGTTGCAGCTTCTTTTTTGTCTTTGGATGTGGGGTATATTTTTTTGGAGTGTTTCATCATCTTCCTGTTGATGGCTGTACAGCAACTGGTTGTGATTTCAGTGCTCTCACACAAGATGAACACACATCTTCTACTCCAACATCTTGAACCAGTTTCTCAATAGCTCAATATTTTAAATATGTTGTATTGAATATTTATCGAGATATGTTCATGAGATTGAGTAGGCTTGCAGAGTTTGTGAACTAAGCTTTAAAAGAATGTACTTTAGAGCTTCCCAGGAGGTTCAGTGGTAAATAATCTGCCTGCCAATGCAGGAGACACGGGTTTGATTCCTGGCCCAGGAAGATCCTACTAATGCCCATTTGCCACAAATACCGAGCCTCTCATTGTGGTTTTGATTTGTATTTCCCAGATGATATGCTGAACACCTTTTCATGTACCTGTTCAGTTCAGTCGCTCAGTCGTGTCCTACTCTTTGTTACCCCATGAATCGCAGCACGCCAGGCCTCCCTGTCCATCACCAACTCCCAGAGTTTAACCAAACTCATGTCCATCGAGTCAGTGATGCCATCCAGCCATCTCATCCTCTGTTGTCCCCTTCTCCTCCTGCCCCCAATCCCTCCCAGCATCAGAATCTTTTTCAATGAGTCAACTCTTCCCATGAGGTGGCCAAAGTATTGGAGTTTCAGCTTCAGCATCAGTCTTGGAAACAGAGATCATTCTGTCGTTTTTCAGATTGCATTCAAGTACTGCATTTTGGACTCTTTTGTTGACCATGATGGCTACTCCATTTCTTCTAAGGGATTCCGACCCACAGTAGTAGATATAGTGGTCATCTGAGTTAAATTCACCCATTCTAGTCTATTTTAGTTCACTGATTCCTAGAATATCGACGTTCACTCTTGCCATCTCTTGTTTGACCACTTGCAATTTGCCTTGATTCATGGACCTAACATTCCAGGTTCCTATGCAGTATTGCTCTTTACAGCATTGAACCTTGCTTCTATCACCAGTCACATCCACAACTGGGTATTGTTTTTGCTTTGGCGCCATCCCTTCATTCTTTCTGGAGTTATTTCTCCACTGATCTCCAGTAGCATATTGGGCACCTACTGACCTGGGGAGTTCCTCTTTCAGTATCCTATCGTTTTGCCTTTTCATACTGTTCATGGGGTTCTCAAGGCAAGAATACTGAAGTGGCTTGCCATTCCCTTCTCCAGTCGACCACATTCTGTCAGACCTCTCCACCATGACCTGTCCATCTTGGGTGGCCCCACACAGCATGGCTTAGTTTCATTGAGTTAGACAAGGCTGTGGTCCATGTGATCAGATTGGCTAGTTTTCTGTGATGATGGTTTCAGTGTGTCTGCCCTCTCATGCCCTTTTGCAACACCTACCCTCTTCTTGGATTTTTCTTACCTTGGACATGGGGTATCTCTTCACGGCTGCTCCAGCAAAGCGCAGCCGCTGCTCCTTACCTTGGACGAGGTCGCCCCTCCTGACCTTGAACGTGGAGTAGCTCCTCTCAGCCCTCCTGTGCCCACGCAGCCGCTGCTCCTTGGACGTAGGATAGCTCCTCTTGGCCGCTCCCGTGCCGTCGCAGCCTGGTGCTCTCGGTCACCGCCCCTGACCTTGGGCATGGGGTAGCTCCTCTTGGCTGCCGTCCATCGTAGCTGCCACGCTTCTGTGCATTCCGTCACATGTACCTGTTCAGTTCAGTACAGTTGCTCAGTCGTGTCCAACTCTACGACCCCATGAATTGCAGCACACCAGGCCTCCCTGTCCATCACCAACTCCTGGAATTCACTCAAACTCATGTCCATCAAGTCCGTGATGCCATCCAGCCATCTCATCCTCTGTCGTCCCCTTCTCCTCCTGCCCCCAGACCCTCCCAGCATCAGAGTCTTTTCCAATGAGTCAACTCTTCACATGAGGTGGCCATAGTATTGGAGTTTCAGCTTCAGCATCACTCCTTCCAATGAACACCCAGGACTGATCTCTTTAGGATGGACTGGTTGGATCTCCTTGCAGTACAAAGAACTCTCAAGAGTCTTCTCCAACACCACAGTTCAAAAGCATCAATTCTTCAGGGCTCAGCTTTCTTCACAGTCCAACTCTCACATCCACACATGACCACAGGAAAAACCATAGCCTTGACTCGACGGACCTTTATTGGCAAAGTAATGTCTCTGCTTTTCAATATGCTATCTAGGTTGGTCATAACTTTCCTTCCAATGAGTAAGCATTAGCCATCCATTACTCTTCTATGGGAAAATGTCTGTTTAGCTTCTCTGGCCATTTTTAAATCAAATCATGTGTCTTTTTGCTATTAAGTCATTGAAGTGCTCTTAAGTTACTGAGTTCTTTATATATTTTGGATACTAAGCTGTAATCAGATTTATGATTTGTAAACGTTTTCAAACTTTTTGTTGATGATTTCCTTCACTAATTTCTAATTTTTATATGTTTTCACCTTTAAATTCGCTAGTTTTCAAAAGGTATTGGGTTCTCTCTTAGGGCCATAGTAAGTCCCTTCATGTTCCTAATTAGATGACAAGGCATTTGGCTACCTTGAGAGATTGTTAGTTACTTTCATCATTTACCAGAACTTCATTGTATTTCTTTTCTTTGACATTCAGAACAGTAGGCAGAAATCATACTGCATTAGCAGTCAATATGGGCCTTTGTGAATACATGAAAATTTTAATACATTTTGTAGCTGCTGGTCATTTGTTCGCATCCACTTATATTTGGTGGTTCATGGGAATATATTGTTACTAGGTTTTGGTGTAGATAGATTTTGGGGTTTACTATCCTATTTGCTGTTTACATTTTACAAGGAATTGCAAGGAGATTGTAATACCACACTGATGCCATCTTTTCAGAATCCTCTGGCAGCACTGATTTTTCATGAAAACTGAGAAAAACTCAAATATCTAGCAATAGAATACTAATTAAACAAATTATAGTATATCCATACAAATTAATAATATAGCTGTTTAATAAAAAGGGGTCAATCTAAATACACATGAAACTTTCCTAAATATTATTAAAAAATTTTTAAAGGAAATTTGTAAAATAAAGTAATACGTGACCATATTTTGTTAAAATATGTTAGGGGAAAAACTAGAAAAATATGTAAAATGTTAAGGTTTCTTTTATGGTAGGTGGGATTATACACAGCTTTTATTTTTCATAATTAAACATTTCATCAGTGTTTGAATTTTATGTAATGGACATGTATAATTAACATTTGTCATCAGAATGCTTAATACCTCACAATACTTAATACTTATCTAAAACAGGTAATTTAGGAAGTGGTCCAACTTACGTTCTTTTCCTGAAAGTTCATTAGCCTAGGAAATCTTAGAATAAATGGAACTAGATTTTATACTGAAAAATGATGTTTTCTGTTTGGGACTGCTACAACAATAATGTGGTCTAAAGTCACTGGATTAGGTTCATCTAGAAGAAATATTTTAAATGGCAATGTTACCATTTACTCATTCTGAAAACTGATTGATAGGATTTTAAAAGATATATGAAATACTTTGAATAAGATTTCAAAAAAAAATTTTAAAAACCTCTGTGACATCCTTTTGTTTTGAAGCACTGAAATAATATACAAAGCAAGAACCCAAAAAATCCATTAGAACAAGGTTTGCTAAACTATGACCAGGCCCAGTCTAGTCTGCTGCATTTTTTTCTGCAACCTGTGAATCTAAGAATGATTTTTCCATTTTCAGTGGTTGGAAGAAAGTCAATAGAAGAATACTTTGTTCAGTTCAGTTCAGTTCAGGCGCTCAGTCGTGTCCGACTCTTTTGACACCATGAACCACAGCATGCCAGGCCTCCCAGTCCATCACCAACTCCTGGAGTCTACCCAAACCCATGTCCATCGAGTCGGTGATGCCATCCAACCATCTCATCCTCTGTCATCCCCTTCTCCTCCTGCCCTCTATCTTCCCCAGCATCAGGGTCTTTTCAAATGAGTCAGCTCTTTGCATCAGGTGGCCAAAGTATTGGAGTTTCACCTTTAGCATCAGTCCCTCCAATGAACACCCAGGACTGACCTCCTTTAGGATGGACTGGTTGGATCTCCTTGCAGTCCAAGGGACTCTCAAGAGTCTTCTCCAACACCACACTTCAAAAGCATCAATTCTTCGGCACTCAGCTTTCTTCACAGTCCAACTCTCAAATCTATACATGACCATTGGAAAAACCATAGCCTTAGCCTAGACGGACTTTTATTGGCAAAGTAATCTCTCTATCTAGATTGGTCATAACTTTCCTTCCAAGGAGTAAGCGTCTTGTAATTTCATGGCTGCAGTCACCATCTGCAGTAATATTGGAGCCCAGAAAAATAAAGTCTGACACTGTTTCCACTGTTTCCACATCTATTTCCCATGAAGAGATGGGACCAGATGCCATGATCTTCGTTTTCTGAATGTTGAGTTTTAAGCCAACTTTTTCATTCTCCTCTTTCACTTTCATCAAGAGGCTTTTTAGTTCCTCTTCACTTTCTGTCATAAGGGTGGTGTCATTTGCATATCTGAAGTTATTGATCTTTCTCCCGGCAGTCTTGATTCCAGCTTGTGCTTCTTCCAGCCCAGTGTTTCTCACGATGTACTCTGCATATAAATTAAAGAAGCAGGCTGACAATATACAGCCTGACGTACTCCTTTCACTATTTGGAACCAGTCTGTTGTTCCATGTCCAGTTCTAACTGTTGCTTCCTGACCTGCATACAGGTTTCTCAAGAGGCAGGTCAGGTGGTCTGGTATTCCCATCTGTTTCAGAATTTTCCACAGTTTATTGTGATCCACACAGTCAAAGGCTTTGGCATAGTCAATAAAGCAGAAATAGATGTTTTTCTGAAACTCTGTTGCTTTTTTGATGATCCAGTGGAAGTTGGCAATTTGATCTCTGGTTCCTCTACCTTTTCAAAAACCAGCTTGAACATCTGGAAGTTCACGGTTCATGTATTGCTGAAGTCTGGCTTGGAGAATTCTGAACATTAGTAGCATGTGAGATGAGTGCAATTGTGTAGTAGTTTGAGCATTCTTTGGCATTGCCTTTCTTTGGGATTGGAATGAAAACTTACATGTAGACATTACAGGAAATTTATATTCAAGTGTCCATAAATAAAGTTTAATGGAACACACCCTTGATCTTTCATTTACACATTCTGTATGGCTGCTTTTGCACAATGTCAGATTAAGAGTTGAACTGTTGTGACAGAAACTGTATGGTCCACAGATTCTAAAATATTTACCATCTGGACCTTTACAGATAATAATTTGCTAACCTTTGCCTTAGAATACTTCATTAACTTAGAAAAGTGCGGTCCATTAGAATTATAGGTTTTAAATCTCTCCAATTATATTTTGGTTTAAATAAAGTAATGAACAAAACAATTTGTTTGATCCTCAGTTAGTAGTTTTTTGTTTCATTCATGACTTAACATAAATTCTTGAGAGCAAAACGTAAAATAAAATATTTGAAATAGCTTTCTTTATCCTGAACTAAAATCCTATCTTACATCTGTCATGCTAGAGTAAAAGGGATGACTAACATATCATTTTGTGTTGGGCCACATAATTAATGGACCAGTGCACACATTGATGAGTTTAGATGAAAAGTGACTGAAATTTGAACTGTTAGCTTTCCCTTTCTTGTTACTTCAAAACTAGTTTGGGCTTTAAACATCAGCTTAACAGGTGCTTATCTTTTCTTCTTGTCAGATAAATAGGCTTCCTAAGACATAGTTCTGTGGTTTGAAAAAGAAAAGCCCAAGATTCGTACAAATGAATCACAGATAAAGACTAGACTATCTCATGCCCCTAAAGATTGCATCCACCCATTGACACAGCCTTTGTATCCGTTCAGATACAGAAATTAGAACTGTCACCACTGAATACTAAGTTACTGGGTAATCCCACAGAAAAGTTTTTACCTTAAATTTGAGCACTGACTAGAATTCAATTTGGTAATTCATGGTATGATCCCCAAGTCGGAAAGATTCCCTAGAGAAGGGAATGGCAACCCACTCCAATATCTTGCCTGGAAAATTCCATGAACAGAGAAGGCTGGTGGGCTACAGTCCTTGGGGTTGCAAAGAATTGAGTGACTAACAACACAACAAATTCATGGTACAAGTATTAAAACCTTTAATACTTAACCTAAAAGATATTTGAATTATTACCTTATGTAAGTTTAGACCACAAAAGTTATTTTGTTTGAAGTAAGATTTTGGTCAGCTTAGCAGGAGCAGATCATGAGGGATTTTCATTGACTTTATTGTGCTTTTATGTACAGTTTCTACTTTTTGATGAGTTCATATTTTATGAAGATTAATCATTAAAATTCAGGAAAGAATATTTAGAATATTATTGAAACTGTAATACTTGTTTTCCTTATTTCAGTCCAAAACTATGTAGTTGTTAGAAAAATATGTGTATATGTATTTGTTTCTGCATTTAATATTTTAATGTAACATTAGTCATTTCTCATAAGCTATACCATGCTTTAAAAGAGATTTCCCCATAGTTCTTTACAAAGATAGTAAAGGTCTCCAGTGAAACTTATCATATTAATAGCAGTTTAAATTCTATATATATTAACAGTACATTTTAAAATACTGGTTAAAAACTGCCAACAATTAATAACTTCATCCTCAATCTGAAACAGTTGCTGCTATAATGAAGTTTGTTTTATCTAATTGTTACGTTTAAATATTCAATTTACAAATGTACATAGTGCCATAAATATTCTTTGCCTTGCTCTTTATTGTTTGGACTTTTTATTTAGTTTTTTCCCAGATGGATGATTTTATGAGCCAAAACATAGGAGCACTTTCTGAATTTACCTTTAGGCATTAAGACAAAAGAAGTAGGGGCATTATAACCTGACTTGTTTAAAACATCACCATGCTACTTTGAATGACAGTTTACAAGTAGGGTGTGGCTAATAAAGTCACTGAAGCAGACATAAGCATAGGTTTTCCTTTATACACAGTTCTGGCCTGTCAATCATACCTCCTAAATGCTTTGTTGCACAGGCATGCCAATAACTAAAACCACATTTTATCATTTTGTACCCAAAGGCTTTAAAAGGCCGTGCAACCACATCAGTGTTTGAAAACCCAAGATTAAAGTGTAAGTCCTCAAGGAGAGACTTCCGTTCATCTAGAAGAGTAAAATTTCCTTGCAATTAAAATAATGTATTATAAGAATTATAAATACTACATTTTAACAAAATTGTTAAAACTTGGTATTAAAGTGCTTGTTCTGACTTGCTTCCAAATTTTCTATAAAGCAACTTTTACACATCTAGAAAATATTAATATGAGTGACTTAAATCCATTATGTGTATTGTCTTCAGTGGTATAATGAATATTTATGCATGTTAAGGCATGGTAAAAACAAAACAACAAAACGAGAAAAACCCAGATATGGCATCCTTAGTAATTTTTTTTAATGTATTATCTATGTATATTCTATCTTTTGTGTAGTAATCTGGTACATAGTTTGAACTCAAGGAAATAGATTTTGGTGGCAGAAGCAGGGTTTATGCCAATAAAAGTTCTCTGTATGTCTCAGTACTTTTTAGTTTTAGGAAATTGGTTCTTATTATAGCAGATTGGAACTTCTAGATGTTCAAGCTGGTTTTAGAAAAGCAGAGGAACCAGAGATCAAATTGCCAACATCAGCTGGATCATCGAAATCACTTCATGGGAAACAGATGGGGAAACAGTGGAAACAGTGTCAGACTTTATTTTTGGGGGCTCCAAAATCACAGCAGATGGTGATTGCAGCCACGAAATTACAAGATGCTTACTCCTTGGAAGGAAAGTTATGACCAACCTAGATAGCATATTCAAAAGCAGAGACATTACTTTGCCAACAAAGGTCTGTCTAGTCAAGGCTATGGTTTTTCCAGTGGTCATGTATGGATGTGAGAGTTGGACTGTGAAGAAAGCTGAGCCCCGAAGAATTGATGCTTTTGAACTGTGGTGTTGGAGAAGACTCTTGAGAGGTCTTTGGACTGCAAGGAGATCCAACCAGTCCATCCTAAAGGAGATCAGTCTTGGGTGTTCATTGGAAGGATTGATGCTGAAGCTGAAACTCCAATACTTTGGCCACCTCATGGGAAGAGTTGGCTCATTGGAAAAGACCCTGATGCTGGGAGGGATTGGGGACAGGAGGAGAAGGGGATGACAGAGGATGAGATGGCTGGATGGCATCACTGATACGATGGATATGAGTCTGAGTGAACTCCAGGAGTTGGTGATGGACAGGGAGGCCTGGCGTGCTGCGATTCCTGGGGTCACAAAGAGTTGGACACGACTGAGAGGCTGAACTGAACTGAACTGATAGCAGACTGGAAAGCTGGACATGAGGTTTTTGGGAGCTTGTTAACCTCTTGTATTTCTTCTATGATTAGGGCATGGGATGAGAAAGTAACGATAGTTGTAAGGTGCAGCAAAAGAGTGGGTGAATCTGACTGAACATGCATAACAGTAAACTAAATGTGAGGTAGTTGACTGTAAGTATGACTCTGAAAGGCTCTAGGAAATTTTTAGCTAAAATGAATAGATGAATGTGTCCTGGAGGAAAATGTTTTTTCCAGCTTTGATGATGTCTCCTGATGACTGTTGTTTTTTGTTTGCCATTTTAGAAAGTTTTCACTGCCTTACTAGGTTTCTAAGTCTGAAGTTCTCCCTAATTAGTGATTGATGAGAGTTTATAAACTTATCTAGTACTGCAGAGGAAAAGCAGGTATAGAAGTCAAAATTACTATGTAGTAATATTCATCAAGTAGATATAGTAAATTATTATTTACTGGTTAGTGCTGGACCTGTGTTTGAATTTTCTTTTAGATACTGAGCCAGGTATTTTTGCAGATGACTTCTCCATTCCCTGGCCTGTAACTCTTACCTTTAGGGGCCTGTCTCTAAAAGATTCTTGATTAGGTTAGGCATTGCTATGTGTAGGCATCCAATTGTTTATTCCTATTGTCTCAGTTTACTAAAACAGTGGAAAATTTATTATTAGAACTCAGGCAAAGCTTTATACACTTTTTTTTTAAGGTTAATTAAGCAGGGCAATGAGGTTATAAAAATGCAAGATGAAATAATGTATGAGTTCCAGAAGAGTTTAAATATTTTTGATGAGGGGGTTTGTCATCCTACTCTATGGTGGATCCTTTCCTGTAGTTGCATGGAATATTGCTTAGGAGAATCATCTCCAGGCTCTTAAAGATGCATTGTTTGGTGTTAGTCAGGTGGGGTTACTCTTACAAGCAATTCAGCTTTACCTGGACAGAAACTTATGTAAAGCTGAAAATTAAGACTCAAAATCAAAATCATCCATATATATGATTACTCCTGATGCATTATAAAGCATCAACCTTTGGAGTCTGGCTGAAGCATTGCATGGGTTTAAAGGTCCACCACTAAGTTTCAGCTAAAGAGTATTTGGAAGACTTTTTCACTTACAGTTCTACCAGATAAGTCCAGATTCTTTACAACTCGCACCATCAGAGCTGTAAGGTGTTGGCACAGTAGGAATTCCCCCACCCCCAACCCCTTTAAAAAAACAAGACAGTGGCTAAAATTGAAGATTTTATGTACCATGGCTGGAAATTGGGAATACAGGAACAAGAACTTCCGGCTTGGATAATAATTACATTGTTTGCCATGCTAAATAACAAGTCTTTTACTTGCAGTTATAACTGCAAATATGATATGTAACTCTTTTTGTCTCCTGGTCTGAGGAGGCCAAGAGGAGGCAGCACATTTGGTCAGAATTCTACGAGTGGATAGAGCAGATGGTGCACATAGCTAGGTGGTTTTTAGACTATGCTTAAGGCCCTGCCTAGAGGTGAAGCTTGTAGCATTGAGTCCTCAGTACAACACTGATATATAATTCTGCATTTATAGCGATTACATTTACAGTGATTTTATATACATCTATAAGCTAGTTAACTAAAAAGCCTCTTGATAAAACTGAAAGAGGAGAGTGAAAGAGTTGCCTTAAAGCTCAACATTCAGAAAACCAGGATCATGGCATCTGGTCCCATCACTTCATGGGAAATAGATGGGGAAACAGTGGAAAGTGTCAGACTTTATTTTGGGGGGCTCCAAAATCACAGCAGATAGTGATTGCAGCCATGAAATTAAAAGACGCTTACTCCTTGGAAGGAAAGTTATGACCAACCTAGATGGCATATTCAAAAGCAGAGACATTACTTTGCCAACAAAGGTCCATCTAGTCAAGGCTATGGTTTTTCCAGTGGTCATGTATGGGTGTGAGAGTTGGACTGTGAAGAAAGCTGAGCACTGAAGAACTGATGCTTTTGAAGTGTGGTGTTGGAGAAGACTGTTAAAAGTCCCTTGGACTGCAAGGAGATCCAACCAGTCCATTCTAAAGGAGATCAGTCCTGGGTGTTCTTTCGAAGGAATGATGCTAAAGCTAAAACTCCAATACTTTGGCTACCTGATGCAATGAGTTGACTCGTTGGAAAAGACTGATGCTGGAAGGGATTGGGGACAGGAGGAGAAGGGGATGACAGAGGATGAGATGGGTGGATGGCATCACTGACTTGATGGACATGAGTTTGGGTGAACTCCGGGAGTTGGTGATGGACAGGGAGGCCTGGCGTGCTGCAATTCATGGGGTCTCAAAGAGTCGGACACAACTGAGCGACAGAACTGAACTGACTGGTAAGCTAGTTCATACTTAATTATGCCTTTCAGTATAGAAGTGTCACAAGGACTTGAAAATAGTAAGACTACATTTACTTCTAATCTACATTAAAGTTATAACTGTGTTATATTATGTGTGATAGGTACATATTCTCTATGACTGATTACAGCAAAGGAAAACTGATGATATATATTTGTTTTAGAAGAGGAAAAGGTATAAAAATGTTAAGAACAGGTGATCTACCTATAAAGCATAAAAAATGGGGAAGTAGCACAAGAAACCAATTATCTACAAAATGGATAAATTCTTTCATTCTTTTAGTCCCTGATAGACAAAATGAGAATTAATTATATAAGTACTGAATAAATATTGTTGTGTTCAGTTTCTAAGTCGTGTCCAACTCTTTGCAACCTTATGGACTGTAAATCTTCTCACTACTTTATTGTTGCTGTTCAGTCCTTAACTCGTGTGCCACTCTTTGCGACCCCGTGGACTGCAGCATGCCAGGCTTCCCTGTTCTTCACTATCTTGTGGAGTTTGCTCAGACTCATGTCCATACAGTTGGTGGTGCCATCCAACCATCTCATCCTCTGTCACATCCTTTTCCTCCTGCCTGCAATCCTTGGCAGCATCAGGGTCTTTTCCAGTGAGTAGGCTTTGCATATCAGGTGGCCAAAGTATTGCAGCTTCAGCATCAGTTCTTCCAATGAATATTCAGGGTTGATTTCCTAGAGGATTGACTTGTTTGACTTCCTTGCTGCTGTCCACAGGACTCTCAAGAGTCTTCTCTAGCACCACAATTTGAAAGCATCCATTCTTTGGCACTCAGCCTTCCTTATGTTCCAACTCTCACATCATACATGACTGTTGGAAAACTAATGTCTCTGCATTTTAATATGCTGTCTAGGTTTATCATAGCTTTCCTTCCAAGGAGCAAGCATCTTTTTTTTTTTTTAATATAAATTTATTTATTTTAATTGGAGGTTAATTACTTTACAGTATTGTATTGGTTTTGCCATACATCAACATGAATCTGCCACAGGTATACATGTGTTCCCCATCCTGAACCCCTCTCCTACCTCCCTCCCCGTACCATCCCTCTGGGTCATCTCAGTGCACCAGCCCCAAGCATCCAGTATCATGCATCGAACCTGGACTGGTAATTCGTTTCATATATGATATTATACATGTTTCAATTCCAGTCTCCCAAATCATCCCAACCTCGCCTTCTCCCACAGAGTCCAAAAGACTGTTCTATATATCTGTGTATCTTTTGCTCTCTCGCATACAGGGTTATCATTACCATCTTTCTAAATTCCATATATATGCGTTAGTATACTGTATTGGCAGAGAAGGCGGTGGCACCCCACTCCAGTACTCTTGCCTGGAAAACCCCATGGACGGAGGAGCCTGGTGGGCTGCACTCCATGGGGTCGCGAAGAGTCAGACACAACTGAGCGACTTCACTTTCACTTTTCACTTTCATGCCTTGGAGAAGGAAATGGCAACCCACTCCAGTGTTCTTGCCTGGAGAATCCCAGGGACGGGGAAGCATTGTGGGCTGCCGTCTATGGGGTTGCACAGAGTTGGACACGACTGAAGTGACTTAGCAGCAGCAGCAGCATACTGTATTGGTGTTTTTCTTTCTGGCTTATTTCACTCTGTATAATAGGCTCCAGTTTCATCCACCTCATTGGAACTGATTCAAATGTATTCTTTTTAATGGCTGAGTAATACTCCATTGTGTATATGTACCACTGCTTTCTTATCCATTCATCTGCTGATGGACATCTAGGTTGCTTCCATGTCCTGCCTATTATAAACAGTGCTGCAATGAACATTGGGGTACACATGTCTCTTTCAATTCTGTTTTCCTCAGTGTGTATGTCCAGCAGTGGGATTGCTGGGTCATAAGGCAGTTCTATTTCCAGTTTTTTAAGGAATCTCCACACGGTTCTCCATAGTGGCTGTACTAGTTTGCATTCCCACCAACAGTGTAAGAGGGTTCCCTTTTCTCCACACCCTCTCCAGCATTTGTTGCTTGTAGACTTTTGGATCGCAGCCATTCTGACTGGCATGAAATGGTACCTCATTGTGGTTTTGATTTGCATTTCTCTGTTAATGAGTGATGTTGAGCATCTTTTCATGTGTTTGGTAACCATCTGTATGTCTTCTTTGGAGAAATGTCTATTTAGTTCTTTGGCCCATTTTTTGATTGTGTCGTTTATTTTTCTGGAGTTGAGCTGCAGGAGTTGCTTGTATATTTTTGAGATTAGTTGTGTGTCAGTTGCTTCATTTGCTATTATTTTCTCCCATTCTGAAGGCTGTCTTTTCACCTTGCTTTTAGTTTCCTTTGTTGTGCAGAAGCTTTTAAGTTTAATTAGGTCCCATTTGTTTATTTTTGCTTTTATTTCCAATATTCTGGGAGGTGGGTCATAGAGGATCCTGCTGTGATGTATGTCAGAGAGTGTTTTGCCTATGTTCTCCTCTAGGAGTTTTATAGTTTCTGGTCTTACATTTAGATCTTCAATCCATTTTCAGTTTATTTTTGTTATGGTATTAGAAAGTGTTCTAGTTTCATTGTTTTACAAGTGGTTGACCAGTTTTCCCAGCACTACTTGTTAAAGAGATTGTCTTTTCTCCATTGTATATTCTTGCCTCCTTTGTCAAAGATAAAGGTGTGTGGATTTATCTCTGGGCTTTCTATTTTGTGTCATTGATCTGTATTTCTGTCTTTGTGCCAGTACCATACTGTCTTGATGACTGTGGCTTTGTAGTAGAGCCTGAAGTCAGGCAGGTTGATTCCTCCAGTTCCATTCTTCTTTCTCAAGATTGCTTTGGCTATTCGAGGTTTTTTGTATTTCCATACAAATTGTGAAATTATTTGTTCTAGCTCTGTGAAGAATACCGTTGGTAGCTTGATAGGGATTGCATTGAATCTATAGATTGCTTTGGGTAGTATACTCATTTTCACTATATTGATTCTTCCGATCCATGAACACGGTATATTTCTCCATCTATTAGTGTCCTCTTTGATTTCTTTCTCCAGTGTTTTATAGTTTTCTATATATAGGTCTTTAGTTTCTTTAGGTAGATATATTCCTAAGTATTTTATTCTCTTCATTGCAATGGTGAATGGAATTGTTTCCTTAATTTCTCTATTTTCTCATTATTAGTGTATAGGAATGCAAGGGATTTCTGTGTGTTGATTTTATATCCTGCAACTTTACTATATTCATTGATTAGCTCTGGTACTTACTGGTGGAGTCCTTAGCATTTTCTATGTAGAGGCTCATATCATCTGCAAACAGTGAGAGTTTTACTTCTTCTTTTCCAATTTGGATTCCTTGTATTTCTTTTTCTTCTCTGATTGCTGTGGCCAAAACTTCCAAAACTATGTTGAATAGTAGTGGTGAGAGTGGGCATCCTTGTCTTGTTCCTGACTTTAGGGGAAATGCTTTCAATTTTTCACCATTGAGGATAATGTTTTCTGTGGGTTTGTCATATATAGCTTTTATTATGTTGAGGTATGTTCTTTCTATTCCTGCTTTCTGGAGAGTTTTTAATCATAAATGGATGTTGAATTTTGTCAAAGGCTTTCTCTACATCTATTGAGATAATCATATGGCTTTTATTTTTCAATTTGTTAATGTGGTGTATTACATTGATTGATTTGCAGATATTGAAGAATCCTTGCATCCCTGGGATAAAGCCCACTTAGTCATGGTGTATGATCTTTTTAATGTGTTGTTGGATTCTGATTGCTAGAATTTTGTTAAGGATTTTTGCGTCTATGTTCATCAGTGATACTGGCCTGTAGTTTTCTTTTTTTGTGGCATCTTTGTCAGGTTTTGGTATTAGGGTGATGGTGGCCTCGTAGAATGCGTTTGGAAGTTCACCTTTCTCTGCAATTTTCTGGAAGAGTTTGAGCAGGATAGGTGTTAGCTCTTCTCTAAATTTTTGGTAGAATTCAGCTGTGAAGCTGTCTGGACCTGGGCTTTTGTTTGCTGGAAGATTTCTCATTACAGTTTCAAATTCCATGCTTGTGATGGGTCTGTTAAGATTTTCTATTTCTTCCTGGTCCAGTTTTGGAAAGTTGTACTTTTATAAGGATTTGTCCATTTCTTCCACATTGTCCATTTTATGGGCATGTAACTGCTGATAGTAGTCTCTTATGATCCTTTGTATTTCTGTGTTGTCTGTTGTGATCTCTCCATTTTCATTTCTAATTTTATTGATTTGATTTTTCTCCCTTTGTTTCTTGATGAGTCTGGCTAATGGTTTCTCAAGTTTATTTATCCTTTCAAAGAACCAGCTTTGGCTTTGTTGATTTTTGCTATGGTCTCTTTTGTTTATTTTGCATTTATTTCTGCCCTGATTTTTAAGATTTCTTTCCTTCTACTAACCCTGGGGTTCTTCATTTCTTCCGTTTCTAGTTGCTTTAGGTGTAGAGTTAGGTTATTTATTTGACTTTTTTCTTGTTTCTTGAGGTATTCCTGTATTGCTATGAACTTTCCCCGTAGCACTGCTTTTACAGTGTCCCACAGGTTTTTGGTTGTTGTTTTTTCATTTTCATTCGTTTCTATGCATATTTTGATTTCTTCTGTGATTTGTTGGTTATTCAGCTGTGTGTTGTTCAGCCTCCATATTTTGGCATTTTTAATAGTTTTTCTCCTGCAATTGAGATCTAATCTTACTGCATTGTGGTCAGAAAAGATGCTTGGAATGATTTCAATTTTTTTGAATTACCAAGGCGAGATTTATGGCCCAGGATGTGATCTATCCTGGAGAAGGTTCCGTGTGCACTTGAGAAAAAGGTGAAATTCATTGTTTTGGGGTGAAATGTCCTATAGATATCAATTAGGTCTAACTGGTCTATTGTATCGTTTAAAGTTTGTGTTTCCTTGTTCATTTTCTGTTTCGTTGATCTATCCATAGGTGTGAGTGGGATTTAAAGTCTCCCACTATTATTGTGTTATTGCTAATTTCCCCTTTCATACTTAGCATTTGTCTTACATATTGTCGTGCTCCTATGTTGGGTGCATATATATTTATAATTGTTATATCTTCTTCTTGCATTGATCCTTTGATCATTATATAGTGTCCTTCTTTGTCTCTTTTCACAGCCTTTGTCTCTTTTCACAGCCTTTGTTTTAAAGTCTGTTTTATCTGTTATGAGTATTGCTACTCCTGCTTTCTTTTGGTCTCTATTTGCATGGAATATCTTTTTCTAGCCCTTCACTTTCAGTCTGTATATGTCCCCTGTTTTGACGTGGGTCTCTTGTAGACAACATATATAGGGGTCTTGTTTTTGTATCCATTCAGCCAATCTTCGTGTTTTGGTTAGGGCATTCAACCCATTTACATTTAAGGTAACTATTGATAAGTATGATCCCATTGCCATTTACTTTATTGTTTTGGGTTCGAGTTTATACACCCTTTTTGTATTTCCTGTCTAGAGAAGATCCTTTAGCATTTGTTGGAGAGCTGGTTTGGTGGTGCTAAATTCTCTCAGCTTTTGCTTGTCTGTAAAGCTTTTGATTTCTCCTTCATATTTGAATGAGGTCCTTGCTGGGTAGAGTAATCTGGGCTGTAGGTTATTCTCTTTCATCACTTTAAGTACGTCTTGCTGTTCCCTCCTGGCTTGAAGAGTTTCTATTGAAAGATCAGCTGTTATCCTTATGGGAATCCCCTTTGTGTTATTTGTTGTTTTTCCCTTGCTGCTTTTAATATTTGTTCTTTGTGTTTGATCTTTGTTAATTTGATTAATATGTGTCTTGGGGTGTTTCGCCTTGGGTTTATCCTGTTTAAGACTCTCTGGGTTTCTTGGACTTGGGTGATTATTTCCTTCCCAATTTTAGGGAAGTTTTCAACTATTATCTCCTCAAGTATTTTCTCATGGTCTTTCTTTCTGTCTTCTTCTTCTGGGACTCCTATGATTCGAATGTTGGGGCATTTAATATTGTACCAGAGGTCTCTGAGATTGTCCTCATTTCTTTTGTTTTTCTTTTTTCCTCTCTGATTCATTTATTTTTATCATTCTATCTTCTAATTCACTAATCCTATCTTCTGCCTCTGTTATTCTACTATTTGTTGCCTCCAGAGTGTTTTTGATCTCATTTATTGCATTTTTCATTATATATTGACTCTTTTTTATTTCTTCTACGTCCTTTTTAAACCTTTCTTGCATTTTCTCAATCCTTTTCTCCAGGCTATTTATCTGTGATTCCATTTTGATTTCAAAATTCTGGATCATTTTCACTATCATCATTCTTTATCAGGTAGATTCCCTATCTCTTCCTGTTTGGTTTGGTTTGGTGGGCATTTGTCCTGCTTCTTTACCTGCTGGGTATTCCTCTGTCTCTTCATCTTGTTTACATTGCTGAGTTTGGGGTATCCTTTCTGTATTCTGGCAGTTTGTGGAGTTCTCTTTATTGTGGAGTTTCCTGGCTGTGGGTGGGGTTGTACAGGTGGTTTGTCAAGGTTTCTTGGTTAGGGAAGCTTGTGTCAGTGTTCTGGTGGGTGGAGCTGTATTTCTTCTCTCTGGAGTACAATGAAGTGTTCAGTAATCAGTTACGAGAAGTCAATTGTTTTGGAGTAACTTTGGGCAGCCTGTATATTGGAGCTCAGGGTTGTGTTCCTGTGTTGCTGGAGAATTTTCATGGTATATCTTGCTCTGGATCTTGTTTACCCTTGGGTGGTGCTTGGTTTCAGTGTAGGTATGGAGGTGTTTGATGAGCTCCTGTCGATTAATGTTCCCTGGAGTCAGGAGTTCTCTGGTGTTTTCAGGATTTGGACTTAAGCCTCCTGTTTCTGGTTTTCAGTCTTATTTTTACAGTAGTCTCAAGACTTCTCCTTCTATACAGCATGGTTGATAAAACATCTAGGTTAAAGATGAAAAGTTTCTCCACAGTGAGGGACACCCAGAGAGGTTCACAGAGTTACATGGAGAAGAGAAGAGGGAGGAGGGAGTTAGAGGTGACCCAAATGAGATGAGGTGGAATCAAAAGAGGAGAGAGCAAGCTAGCCAGTAATCACTTCCTTATGTGCACTCCACCACTGGACCACTCAGAGATGTTCATGGTGGTGTACAGAGAAGAGAAGTGGGAGGAAGGAGACAGAGGTGGCTAGGAGGATAAAAGCGGGGAATCAAAAGGAGAGGGACAGATCCAGCCAGTAATCAGTTCCCTAAGTGTTTTCCACCGTCTAGAACACAGAGAAATTCACAGAGTTGGGTAGGGAGGAGACACAGGTGACTTGGTGGAGAAAAAGGAGAGTCCAAAGAGGGAGAGAGCAGTCAAGCCAGTAATCATGCTCCCAAGTAAAAATGGGTACTGAAGATTGGATTCTTAAAGGTACAAAATTGTTAACAAATACCAAAAAGCAAAGATTAAAAATCTAGAGTAGAGTTTGGAATTTCAAAAATACAATATTAAAGAAAAAAAGAAAAAAAAATTCACAAAAATTATAAAATATATATATATATATATGAAGTTTGCTTTTTAAAAAATAGGGTTTTTTTTTTTTTTTTGCAAAGTAATGGTAGGTTATAAAAGTGAACATTAAAGGAGTAATAGAGGACTTAAAAAAAAAAGAATGATCATAAAAATAGTAAAAATATATCTAGGACTTTCTCTGGTGTTGTGGGTATTGTGGGGTCAGTTCATTTTCAGATAGTTCCTTGGTCTGGCTTATATTTCTCAAGATCTATAGGCCGCTTCCTATGTAGTCGGTACTAACGACAGGGTTTAGTACCGACTAAGTAGGTTTTAATAGATTAAAACCTTTTGCACCTGTCACTTCCAAGGCATTTCCCTCTGTTTTAGCTTCTTCTGTTTGCTGGTCTCTTCAGTGTCTGATTTCCACCCTGACACAAAGGGGGCAGTGGTGGACCCTTTTTTTAGGCTCACTTGTTCAGTCGTGCTGTGGGGAGGGAGGGACGCTGCAAACAAATAACACTGGCGTGTGCTCGCAGTGCCTCAGCCACACTGGGCCTGCCCCCGCTCACTGCATGTGTAGCCTCCCTGCCCTCACTGCTCAGGCTCTAGGTTGCTCCACCATGAATCATTCAAGGCCAGCCCTGGGCTGCATGCACCTCCCAGGTCTAAGCTGCCTATGTTTAGGCACTTTGGTAGTCCTCAGAGGCGCAGACTCTGTTGGGCCTGCGTTTTGTGCTGTTCCCAGGTCCGAGCAGCTCGGGTGATGAGGTGTTTGGCGAGCAAGGTTGCTGCGACTTATCGCCTCCCTATCCCTGCTGCTTGGTTTTCTGGGTGTACAACCAGCACACCTTCTCAGGTGGATGTTGACCGTCCAGAACCCCAAGAAGTCTTAGTAAGCAAAGAAGCCTGCTTACAGTTTTGTAGATAATGTCTCTGCAAGGCTGCGATTGCCCGCTTCTGGCTCTGGCTGCCTGTCACCGGAGGGGGATGGTCTGCAGCCGGCTCTGTTCAGTCCTTTGTTCTGTGGTGGGGCCTGGCAGTGTCTTAGGTTAGGGCTGGCTTTTCACGTGGTAGTTATCCCACAGTCTGGTTTGCTAGCCCAAGTTAGTTCCCTCAGATTGTGCTCGGGGCATTCAGGCCAGATCCTTACTCTAAGCAATGCAGCCCACGCCTCCCTGCCCAGCCCCCGCTTGCTAGTGGCGGGTGCAGGCGTCTGTGCTGCTTCTCTGCTGGGGGAAGATACCGTTGGGCTCATAATCTGTGGGTTTTAATTATTTATTTATTTTTCCTCCCTGTTATGTTGCCCTGTGTGCTTCCAAGGCTCTCCACAGACTTGGCAGTGAGAGTGTTTCCTGGTGTTTGGAAACTTCTCTTTTTTTAAGACTCCCTTCCCAGGATGGAGCTCCGTCCCTACCTCTTCTGTCTCTTTTTTTGTCTTCTGTACTTTTTCCTACCTCCTTTCGAAGACAATGGGCTGCTTTTCTGGGTGCCTGATGTCCTCTGCCGGCATTCAGAAGTTGTTTTGTGGAATTTACTCAGAGTTTAAATGTTCTTTTGATGAATTTGTGGGAGAGAAAGTGGTCTCCCCGTCCTATTCCTCCGCCATCTTAGGACTGCCCCCCAGCAAGCATATTTTAATTTCATGGCTACACTCACCATCTGCAATGATTTTGGACCCCAAGAAAATAAAGTCAGTCACTATTTCCACTTTTTTCCCATCTGTTTACCATGAAGTGATAGGACTGGATATATGAACTTAGTTTCTTGACTGTTGAGTTTTAGGCCAGCTTTTTCATTCTCCTCTTTAACCTTCATCAAGAGGCTATTTAATTTGTCTTCACTTTCTGTCATTAGGGTGGTGTCATCTGCATATCTGAGGTGATTGATTTTTCTCCCGGCATTCTTGATTCCAGCTTAAGTTTCATCCAACTCTTCATTCACATGATGTACTCTGCATATAAATTAAATGAGAAGGGTGGCAATATACAGCCTTGACGTACTCCTTTCACAATTTTGAACCAGTCTGTTGTTCCATGTCCAGTTCTAACTGTTGCTTCTTGACTGGCATACAGGTTTCTTAGGAGGCAGGTAAGGTGATGTGGTATTCTCATCTCTTGAAGAATTTTCCACAGTGTGTTGTGACTGATGTACACAAAGGCTTTAACATAGTCAGTGAAGCAGATGTTTTTCTGAAATTCTCTACCTTTTTCTATGATCCATCGGATATTAGCAGTTTGATTTCTGGTTTCTCTGCCTTTTCTAAACCCAGCTTGTACATCTGAAAGTTCTTGGTTCAGATAGCGTTGAAACCTAGGTTGAAGAATTTTGAGCATTACCTTGCTAGCATGACATGAGCGCTGTTGTGTGATATTTGAGCATTCTTTGGCAATGCTCTTCTTTAGGATTGAAATGAAAACTGACCTTTCAAGTCCTGTGGCCACTGCTGCATTTTCTAAATTTGCTGGCAAGTTGAGTATAGCATCATCTTTTAGGGTTTTAATTAACTCAGTTAGCTTGCTTTGTTCATAGTAATGCTTCTTAAGGCCCATCCTTCATACTCCAGGATGTCTGGCTCTAGGTGAGTGATCACACCATCATGGTTACCCAGGTCATTAAGACCTTTTTTGTACAATTCTCCTGAGGATTCCTGACACCTGTTCTTAATATCTTTTGTTTTTGTTAGGCCCATACTGTTTCTGTCCTTTATTGTGCCCATCTTTCATGAAATGTTCCCTTGGTATCTAATTTTCTTGAAGAGATCTCTAGTCTTTCCCATTCTATTGTTTTCTTCTATTTCTATGCATTGTTCACTTAAGGCTTTCTTATCTCTCCTTACTATTCTTTGGAACTCTGCATTCAGATGGGTATATCTTTCCTTTTCTCCTTTGCATTTCACTTCTCTTCTCTCAGCTATTTGTAAGGCCTCCTCAGAAAACCATCTTAGCTTGTTGCATTTCTTTTTCTTGGGATGGTTTTGGTCGTTGCCTCCTGTACAGTGTTATGAACCTCTGTCCATAGTTCTTCAGGCACTCTATCAGATCTAATCCTTTGAATCTATTTGTCACTTCTTCTGTATAATCGTAAGGAATTTGATTCAGGTCATACCTGAATGGTCTAATGGTTATCCCTACTTTCTTCAATTCAAGTCTGAATTTTGTAGTAGGAGTCCATGATCTGAGCCACAGTAAACTCCTGGTCTTATTTTTGCTGACTGTATAGAGCCTGCATTTTTGGCTACAAAGAATACAATCAATCTGATTTCAGTACTGACCATCTATCTGGTCAGTACTGAATTGTACTGACCAGAGTACTGGTCAGTACTCTATTTGTAGAGTCATTTCTTTGTTGGAAGTACTAATTGTACTGACCAGAGTACTGGTCAGTACTCTATTTTGTAGAGTCATTTCTTTGTTGGAAGAGGGTGTTTGCTATGACCAGTGCATTCTCTTGGCAGAATTCTGTTAGCCTCTACACTGCTTCATTTTGTTCCAAGACCAAACTTGCCTGTTACTCCAGGTATCTGTTGATTTCCTACTTTTGCATTCCAGTCCCCTAAGATGAAAAGGACAACTTTTTTTTTTTTTTTTTGGTGTTCTAGAAGGTCTTTTAGATCTTCACAGTACCATTCAACTTCATTTTCTTTGGCATTAGTGGTAGTGGCATAGACTTGGATTACTGTGATATTGAATGGTTTGCCTTGGAAATGAACAGAGATCATTCTGTCATTTTTGAGATTGTACCCACTTACTGCATTTTGGACTCTTGTTGACTATGAGGGCTACTTTATTTCTTCTAAGGGATTCTTGCCCACTGTAGTATATATACTTTTGCAAAATGATCATTTGCAAAAGGCATAGAGTGAGAAATGAGCATTAACATGATATATAATATAACCACATTTATTAAGAATATATTCCAATATCAAAGAGAAAATTTGAACAGTGCAAAAACCACAATTATGTTTGCACCAACCTAATATGTAGCTATCAAGGCTTCCTAACACTGCTTGTTGAGGAGAATGTCTTTTCTCCATTGTATATTCTTGCCTCTTTTGTTGTAGATTAATTGACCATATGTGGGTTTATTTTGGGGTTCTCTATTCTATTCCACTGAGCCAGATGTCTCTGTTTGTCCCAGTGCCATGCTGTTTTGATTACTGTAGCTTTGTAGTATAGTCTAAAGTCTAGATGGACTATGCTTCTACCTTTTTTCCTCCTCAGGATGCTTTTTCAATTTGAGGTCTTTTGTGCTTTCCTATAAATTTCAGGATTCTTTATTAAATAATAAATATTATTTTTTACTTTGATTTATAGGGCAGTAGTTGAGATGCAGACACAGAGAACAGACTTGTGGACATTAGTGTCTTGATAGGGATTGGTTAAATCTATAGATTTCTTGGGTAGTATGGACTTTTTAACAATATTAATTCTTGAAATCCAAGAATGTGTATTTGGATATCATGTCCTGTGATATAAATGAAGTTCAACTGCTCTGTTGTGTCATTTAGGATCTCTGTTGCCTTATTGATTTTTCTGCCTGAATGATTGGTCCATTGATATCAGTGGAGTATTAAAGTTCCCCACTATTATTGTGTTACTGTCAACTTCTCCCTTTATGACTGTTAGAAGAACCTCAAAATACTATGTTGGGTACATATATATTTACAATTGTTATATCTTCTTGGATTGATCCCTTGATCATTATGTAGTGTCCTTTTTGTGAAGCCATCTGGTCCTGGACTTTTGTTTGTTGGGATTTTTTGAAAATTTATTTTTAATTGGAGAATAATTGCTTCACAATTCTATGTTGGTTTCTGCTGCACATCAACATGAATTAGCCACAGGTATACATATGTCCGGAGAAGGCAGTGGCAACCCACTCCAGTACTCTTGCCTGGAAAATCCCATGGATGGAGGAGCCTGGTAGGCTGCAGTCCATGGGGTCGCTAAGGATCGGACACGACTTAGCGTCTTCACTTTCACTTTTCACTTTCATGCATTGGAGAAGGAAATGGCAACCCACTCCAGTGTTCCTGCCTGGAGAATCCCAGGGACGGGGGAGCCTGGTGGGCTGCCGTCTATGGGGTCACACAGAGTCGGACACGACTGAAGTGACTTAGCAGCAGCATACATATGTCCATGGGTTCACAAAGAGTCAGACATGACTGAGCAACTTTCACATACAACCTTCCTCCCTGCCACCACCCCCCCCCACCACTCCCACTCCTCTAGGTTGTTTCATAGCACTGAGTTGAGCTCCCTGCATCATACAGCAAATTCCTACTAGCTATCTATTTTACATATAGTAATATATATGTTTCAGTGCTATTCTCTGAGCTCATCTCATCCTCTCCTTCCTTCACTGTGTCCCCAAGTTTGTTCTTTGTGTCTGCGTCTCTATTGCTGCCATACAAATAGGTTCATCAGTACCATTTTTCTAGATTCCATATATATTTGTTAATATACAATATCTGTTTTTCTCTTTCTGACTTTGTTGTTGTACAGTTGCCAAGTATTTTGCAACTCTTTGCAACCGCGTGGACTGCAACATGACAGGCCTCCCTGTCTCCCGCCATCTCTTGGTGTTTGCCCAAGTTCATGTCCATTGAATCGGTGATACCATCTCATCCTCTGTTGCGCTCTTCTCCTTCTGCCTTCAATCTTTCGCAGCATCAGGGTCTTTTCCAGTGAGTCAGCTCTTCACATCAGGTGGCCAGAGTGTTGGAGCTTTGGCTTAGGCATCAGTCCTTCCAGTGAATATTCAGGGTTGATTTCCTTTACGATTGACTGGTTTGATCTCATTACTGTCCAAGGGACTCTCAAGAGTCTTCAGCACAACCATTCAAAAGCACCAGTTCTTTGGTGCTCTGCCTACTTTATGGTCCAGCTCTCACATCTGTATATGATTATGTAAAAGACCATAGTTTTGACTATATGGACCTTTGTCAGCAAAGTGATGTCTTTGCTTTTTAATACACTGAGTTTGTCACAGCTTTCCTTCCAAGATGCAGTCATCTTCTAATTTCATGGCTGCAGTCACCATCTGCAATGATTTTAGAGCCCAAGAAGAGGAAATCTGTCACTGCTTCCCCCTTTTCCCCTTTTATTTACCATGAAGTGATGGGGCTGGATGCCATGATCTTAAGCTTTCTGAATGTTGAATTTTAGGCCAGCTTTTTCATTCTCCTCTTTCACCTTCATCAAGAGGCTCTCTTTAGTTTGTCTTCATTTTCTCCCATTAGAGTGGTATCATCTGCATATTTGAGGTTGTTGCTATTTCTCCCTGAAATCTTGATTCCAGAGTGTAATTCATCCAGCCTGGCATTCCACATGATGTGCTCTGCATATAAGTTAAATAAACAGGATGACAATATACAGCCTTACATTACTCCTTTCTCAATTTTGAACCAGTCAGTTGTTCCATATAATTTTCTGTTGCTTCTTGACCCGCATACAGGTTTCTCAGCAGACAGGTAAGATGATCTGGTATTCCAGATTCCCATCTCTTTGTTTTCCACAATTTGTTATGATTCACACAGTCTAAGGCTTTTGTGTAGTCAGTAGAACAGAAGTAAATGCGTTTTTTGGAATTCCTTTGCTTTCTCTATGATCAAGTGAATGTTGGCAGTTTGATCTCTGGTTCCTTTGCCTTTTCTAAACACAGCTTGTCTATCTGGATGTTCTCAATTCAAGTACTGTTGAAGCCTAGCTTGAAGGATTTTGAGCATAACCTTACTAGCATGGGAAGTGAGTGCAATTGTCCAGTAGTTTTAAACTATCCTTCTTGGGAACTGGGATGAAGATTGACCTTTTCCAGTTCTGTGGCCATTGCTGCATTTCTGTATTTGCTGATATATTGAGTGCAGCACTTTAATGGCATCATCTTTTGGGATTTGAAATAGCTCTATTGGAATTCCATCAGCTCCACTAGGAGGTACTTTTTTTGGCAGCAGTGCTTCCTATGGCCCACTTGATTTCACAGTCCAGGATATCTGGGTCTAGGTGAGTGACCACATCGTGATGGTTATCTGGGTCATGAAAATCTTTTTTGTACAGCTCTTCTGTGTATTCTTGCCATCCCTTCTTGATCTCTTCTGCTTCTATTAGGTCTTTACCATTTCTGTCCTTTATTGTGCCCATCTTTGCATGAAATTTTCCTTTGATATCCCCAGTTTTCTTCAAGACATCTCTAGTCTTTCCCCTTCTGCTGTTTTCCTCTATTTCTTTGCATTGTTCATTGAAGAAGGCCTTGTTCCTTTTTCTAGTCTCTGGTACTCTGCATTCAGTTGGGTGTACCTTTCCTTTTCTCTGACTTATTTCACTCTATAATTGGATCTAGGTTCATCCACCTCACTAGAACTGACTCAAAATCATTCCCTTTTATGGCTGAGTAATATTCCATTGTATATATCTACCACAACTTCTCTATCCATTCATGTGTCATGGATAACTAGGTTGCTTCCTGTCCTGGCTATTGTAGACAGTGGTGCAATGAACATTGGTTTACATGTGTCTTTTAGAATGATCTTCTCAGGGTATATGCTTAGTAGGGGGATTGCTGGTTTATATGGTAGTTTTGGGATTCCCTGGTAGCTCAGCTGGTAAAGAATCTGCCTGAGTACAGGAGATCTTGCTTCTGTTCCTGGTTTGGGAAGATCTGCTGGAGAAGGGATAGGCTACCCACTCCAGTGTTCTTGGGCTTCCCTTGTGGCTCAGCTGGTAAAGAATCCGCCTGCAAAGCAGTTCAGTTCAGTTCAGTCGCTTAGTCATGTCTGACTCTTTGCAACCCCATGGACCACAGCACGCCAGGCCTCCCTGTCCATCACCAACTTGCGGAATTTACTCAAACTCATATCCATTGAGTTGGTGATGCCATTCAACCATCTCATCCTCTGTCATCCCCTTCTCCTCCTGCCTTCAATCTTTCCCAGCATCAGGGTCTTTTCAAATGAGTCAGCTCTTCACATCAGGTGGCCAAAGTATTGGAGTTTCAGCTTCAACATCAGTCCTTTCAATGAACACTCAGGACTGATCTCCTCTAGGATGGACTGGCTGCATCTCCTTGCAGTTCAAGGGACTCTCAAGAGTCTTCTCCAACACCACACTTCAAAAGCATCGATTCTTTGGTGCTCAGCTTTCTTTATAGTCCAACTCTCACATCCATACACGACTACTGGAAAAACCATAGCCTTGACGAGATGGACCTTTGTTGACAAAGTAATGTCTGCTTTTTAATATGCTGTGTAGGTTGGTAATAACTTTCCTTCCAAGAAGTAAGCGTCTTGTAATTTCATGGCTGCAATCACCATCTGCAGTGATTTTGGAGTCCCCCAAAATAAAGTCAGCCACTCTTTCCCCATCTGTTTGCCATGAAGTGATAGAACTGGATGCCATGATCTTCGTTTTCTGAATGTTGAGCTTTAAGCCAACTTTTTCACTCTCCTCTTTCACCTTTATCAAGAGGATCTTTAGTTCTTCTTCACTTTCTGCCATAAGGGCAGTGTCATCTGAGAGACCTGGGTTCAATCCCTGGGTTGGGAAGATTCCCTGGAGAAGGGAAAGGCTACCCATGGAGAATTCCATGGAGTATATATAGTTCATAGGGTTGCAAAGACTTGGACATGACTGAGTGACTTTCACTTTATTTCATGGTAGTTTTATTCATATTTTTTTTTTTCTTTTTTAAGAAATCTCCATAGTAACTATATCAATTTACATTCCCACCAACAGTGCATATGTTGAAAAGCTGGTCTGGTGGTGTTCAGCTCTTAGTTTTTTCTTACCTGAGAAGCTTTTGATTTCTCCCATCAAATCTGAATGAGAGCCTTGCTGAGTAGAGTATTTTTCGTTGTTGGTTCTTCCCTTTTATCACTTTAAATATGTTGTGCCACTTCCTTTTGGCCTGTAGAGTTTCTGCTGAAAAATCAGTGAATAACTCATGGGAGTTCCCTTGTATGTTATTTGTCAGTTTTCTCTTGTTGCTTTAATATTTTATTTTTGTCTGTTTGATTACTATGTGTCTTATCATGTTCCTCCTTGGGATTATCCTGCCTGGGACTGTCTGTGTTTCCTGGACTTGGGTGGCTCTTTCTTTTCCTATGTTAGGGAAGTTTTCAGCAATTATCTCTTCAAATATTTTCTCGGGCCTGCGCGCTCTCTCTTGTCCTTCTGGGACCCTATAATAAACATTTAATGTTGCCCCATAGGTCTCTTAGACTGTCTTAATTCAATTCTTTATTCTGTGGCAGTGATTTCCACTATTCTGTCTTCATGTCACTTATCTGTTCTCTGCCTAATTTATTCTATTGATTCCTTCCAGTGTATTTTTAATTTGTTATTTTATTGTTCATCTCTGCTTGTTTGGTTTTTAGTTCTTCTAGGTCTATGTTAAACATTTTAATGCATCTTCTCGATCCTTGTCCCCATTGTTTTTCCAGGATCCTGGATCATCTTCACAATCATTATTCTGAATTCTTTTTCCAGAAGGTTGCCTATTTTTACTTCACTTAGTTGTTTTTCCAGGGTTTTATTTTGTTCCTTCGTCTGGGACATATATGCTTGCCATTTAATTTTATCTAATTTTCTGTGGTTGTGGTTTCTGTTCTACAGGCTGCAGGACTGTAGCTTTTCTTGCTTCTCCTGTCTGCCCTGTGGTGAATCAGGCTATCTAAGAGGCTTGTGTAAGCTTCCTGATAGGAAGGACTGGTGGTGGGTGGAGGTGGGTCTTGTGCCTCTCTGATGGGCAGGGCTGTGCTCAGCAAAACTTTTACATTGCTTCTGTGCTGATGGGTGGGGGGTATGTTCTTACCCTGTTGGTTGTCTGGCCTGCGAACCTACAGGCTGTTTGGTGGGGCAAATGACAGCCTCCAGGAGGACTCAAGCATCCCAGCATTGCTAGTGCCTGTATCCTTGTCTCCATGGTGCCCCAGCTGCCCCCCACCTCCACAAGAGACCCTTCAATACTAGCACATTGGTCTGGTCCAGTGTCTTAAGAGGTCAGTGCTTTTTTCCTCTGGGCCCTGGTGCACATGAGATTTTTTGTGTGCCCTCCAAGGGTAGAGTCTTTTTCCATCAGTCCTCCAGTCGAAGCCCCACTATCCTTCAAAGCTAGATTCTCTAGGGACTCTTCTACCTGCTCCCAGACCCCAAGGCTAGGAAGCCTGACATGGGGCTAAGAACTTTCACTCCTGTGGGATAACTTCTGTGGTATTCCTGTTTTCCAGTTTGTGGGTTGCTCACCAGGTGTGTATGGGATTTGAGTGTATTGCATTGTGCCCCTCCTACCGTCTCACTATGGCCTTCTCTTTGTCTTTGGACATAGGTGTAGGTTCCAGAATTTTTTTTTGTTGATAGTTGTTCAGCAGTTGATTGTGATTTTGGTGATTTTCTTTTAAAGAAGAGGTTGAGCTCACATCCTTCTTCACTATCTTGTGGTAATCCAACTTATGCCATTTTAATTATGTCTTGGTGTGGGTATGTTTGAGTTTCTCCATGCTTTCTGTATCTGGATATGTTTTCCTTCTTTAGGTTTGGGAAGTTTTTAGACACAATTTCTTCAAATACACTTTCAATCCCCTTTTGTCTGTCTTCTCTTTCTGGAGCCCCTATTATGGGGAACTTGGCATGTTTTATATTATCTCATAGATGTTGTATGTTGTTTTCAATTTTTTCTTTTGTCTGTCTTCTAATTAGTAGATTTCCATTATTCTATCTTCCATATCAATTAATTATTCTGTTTCATTTAGTTGGCTGTTCGTTGCTTCTCTACAGACTTTTATCTTGGGCAACTGTCTGTTTTTGATTGGTTAGTCTTTGTAGTTTCTAGTTCCTTGTCATAGTGAACTGTGTTTCTATCAATAAGCTTCTTTAGTTCTTTGAGTATGTTTATTATCACATTTTTGAACTTAGGGTCTAGACTGGTGAGCTCTGTTTCATTCTTCTTCAAGGGGATTACTCTTGTTCTTTCAATTGGGAGTAGTTCCTTTGCCTTTTTATTTAACTTTCTCTGTTTCCATGAGCTTAGGAGAAACAGTTATCTCTTGTGATCTTTAAGAGCGTTTTTATGAGGGAGCATCTCTGTGTAGACTGTGTGTGTCCAGTGTTTTTGGTGCAAGGGCTGTTTTTGGTATGGATGCCAGCCACATCTTTCTTCAGGTATGCTGGCAGTTATCCCCTTCATAGGGGTTACAGTTATGCAGGGTGTGAAGTGAGGCTTCATCTCTGCTCTGTGGCTACTGCTGTTCTGACAGGGGTGGAGTCTGCTCTCCATTAGTTAATAGGAGTCCTGAGGGTTTGGTTTGATCAGGCTCTGTTGCCCTTAAGTGTGTGCTGTGCTCCAAAGGAGGTTAATGCTGAAGCAAGGGAGGCCTGTGTGGTCACAGAGGACCTAAGTACCACCTGTGTTGGCATCTGGGGTTCCATTCAGATGTTACCCAAGGTCATGTCCCTTTCTCTGTTGTTTTGTCTCAGATGGTAAAGAATCTGCCTGCAGTGCAGGAGACCTGGGTTTGATCCCTGGGTTGGAAAGTTCCCCTGGAAAATGGAATAGCTTTTAACTCTAGTATTCTTGCCTGGGAAATCCCATGGACAGAGGAGCCTGGCGGGCTACAGCCATGGGGTTGTACAGAGTTGGACGTGACTGAGCAACTTTCATATAGCACAAGGCTATAGTTTGGAGTTGGGGCTAGGATTTGAAGCTCTGTGGCGGCAGGAATTAAGGTGGCTGTGCTATTCATTGCCTGAGATCTTGGCTGCCTCTGTGTCCTAGGGATTTTCGCAGCAGGAAAGGGGGTTTTCTTTTCTCTACAGGATTCCTGGACTGGGATGCCTAGATTATGACTTGATCTGCTCACTCCCTAGGGTGTGGGTCTGCCCATGCAGACCTCTTCCTTAGATCCCTCCCATGGGCACAGGTCCCAACCCAGTGGGATTTTATCCCCATCATACCTGGTTATGTGAAAATCTTTCATACAGCTTTGGTTATATAGGAGTTGTGCAAGTTTCTAGTTAGTATTCCATGAATATCATTCCACATGTAGATGTATTTTTGATGTTTTATGGTGGGGTGGAGGGGGTAAGTCAGTTCCACGTACTCTTCCACCATCGTGATTCCACTGTTCCATATAAAATTTTCAATAATCTTATCTGTATCTGGCATTAAACTTCCTAGGATTCTGACAGAAATTGACTTAAATCTATATAACAATTTGGAGAGAACTGGTGCCTTTTCTTTGGTGAATCTTCCGATTCATGAATGTGGTATGTTTCTAGATTGATTTAAATCTTTGGTTTTTTCATAAGTGTTTTATATTTTTCAGCAGAAAAGTCTTGCATTTTTTGGTCACATATACACCTAAATATTTGATTGTCTTGAGCAACTGTATGTGTATTGTATTTTAAATCTTGGTATCTATGTGTTTATTATTAGTTCTATGGAAATACAGCTGAGTTTCAAAATCTCTTATCCTGCAACCTTTCTGAAATCATTTATTAGCTCTAAATGGTTTTATTGTTTTTAGATTCCTGCAATTTTCTATATAGACCATCATGTCAACAGCAGATAGAGATAGTTTTAATTCTTCTTTTCAGTTTGTATGCTTTTTTTTTTTTCCCCCACTTTTTGCCTTATTGCACTGGCTAAAACTTCAAGAACTTTGCTGAATGACAGTGATGTGTGTGAATATCTTTGCTATGTTCCCAACTTAGGGGAAAAAATTGTCTTTCATTATTAGTTACAATGTTTACTGTAGGCCTAACATAGATGCTCCATATCAAGTTGGAGAAGTCCCACTCTTTTTCTGTTTTTCTAAGTTTTTTCCATCATGATTGAATGTTGAATTTGCTCAGATGCTTTCTTTACATTGACTGATATGATCATGTGATTTGTCTTCTTTAGTCTGTTCATGGAGTAGGTTACATTCAAATACCAAACCAGTCATTTATGCCTGGTATATTCCGCTTCATAATATGAATTAATTTTATATGTTACTGAATTGCATTGTTTAATATTTTATTAAAATTTTTTCATTTATCTCCATGAATAATATTGAGTTGCTCTTTTCTTTTTTGTACTGTGTTTCCATGGCTTTGGTATCAGGGTCATTCTGGCTTTATAAACTGAGTTGGAAAGTGTTCCCTTCTCTACTTTTTTCTTAAAGAGATGGTGTTGAATTGGTGTTTATTCTTTTGATAGACTTCTCCAACAAAGTCATCTAGGCCTAAAGAAACTTCTGAAGTTTTCAAATTATAAATTCATAAGACCATTTAGATTGTCCATTTCATACTGGGAGTTTTGGTAGACGTGGAGAATTATTTATAGTATTCCTTTATTATCCTTTTGATGTTTGCAGAGTAACAACAGTTCTTTTTTCTTCCCAATGGTAGTAGAACAGAAAGTCTTCTTCTCTCTCCCCTTATTTTTTGATCAGCCTTGCTAGAAGTTTATTTTATTTTATTGATCTCATCAAAGAACCAGCCCTATCTTTCTCTGTTATTTTCCCCTTTTCAGTTGTATTGACTTATGCTCTTCTTATTATATCCTTCCTTCAGCTTTATTTTGCTTCTCTTTTTCTAGTTTCTTGAGGTGAGAACTTAAGAGTACTGATTTGAGACTTTTAATGTAATAGAAGCACTTAATGCTAGAAATGTGCCTTTTGGCATTTCTTTAACATGTCTCACAAATTTCAATGTCATATTTCATTTTTACTCAGTTCAGTATATTTTAAAATTTCCTTTGAGACTTCCTTTTTTGATTTATGGATTGTTTAGAAGGGTACTTTTTAGTTTCCAACTGTTTGAAGGTTTCTTGTTATATTTAGATTATTTTCCTACACTATCAATATCTACTTTGACTTCATAAGATCCAGAGAACTCAGTTGTTTTAAATTTGTTGACATTTGTTTTTTGACTCAGTATATGGTCTCTCTTGGTATTTATTTCACAAGCAATGAAAAAGTATATATATATATTCTGATGTTGTTAGGTATTTGATGGTGCTATTGAATTCTTCTCTGTCTTTGCTGAATTTGTCTAGTTGTTCTACCAGTTGTTGAGAGAGGGGTGTTGATGTCTTTGAGAAACATGGGCTTGTCTAATTCTTCTTTCAATTCTGTCCTTATTTAGCTTCACTTATTTGGTAGCTCTCTTGTTCAGCACATACATCTTTAGGCTTTGTATGTCTTCTTGCTGTGTTTCTCTTTTATGATTATGTAATGTTCTGTGTCCATGGTAATTTTCTTTTCTTTGAAGTCTACTTTATCTGACATTAATAGAGCTAGTCCTGATTTCTTCTGATTGTTTTGACAGTATGCTTTTTTCTATCCTTTTACACACAGCCTACCTGTATCACTGTATCTCAAATGAGTTTCTGGTAAATAGCATATATACTGGGCCATTTTTTTCTTAACATTCTGCAAATCTTTTTTTTGAAAGTTGATTTTCAGTGTTGTATTCATTTCTGCTGTACAGCAAAGTATATCAATTTTACATATATCTACTCTTTCCTACTGGAGAAGGGAATGGCAGCCCACTCCAGTATTCTTGCCTAGAAAATTCCATGGACAGAGGAGCTGGCAGGCTAGTCTGTGGAGCCATAGACTCAGACACGACTGAGTGACTAACGTCATGCTACTCTTTTCTAGATTGTTTTCCCATACAGATCGCTACAGAATATTGAGAAGAGTTCCCTATGCTAAACAGTAGGTCCTTATTAGTTAACTATCTTGTATATAGTAGTGTATCAATTCCAGTCTCTTATTTATTGGTGGTGGTGGTGGTTTAGTGGTGGTGGTGGTGCTGGTGGTTTAGTCGCTAAGTCATGTCTGACTCTTGCGACCCCGTGGATTGTAGCCCACCATGCTCCTCTGTCCATGGGATTTTCCAGGCAAGAATACTGGAGTGGGTTGCCATTTCCTTCCCTAGGGGATCTTCCTGACTCAGGAATCGAACCTGGGTCTCCTGCATTGCAGGCAGATTCTTTACCAACTGAGCTATGAGGGAAGCCCCTCCTATTTATTAATCTCCCACAAATTTGTTTTAAAATTGATGTATTTAGACCACTGGCATTTAATTATTGCTATGGAAAGGCTTACATATGTAATTTCATTTTTTGTTTTTTTCTTTTAAAATGATACATAATTGATATATGACACTGTACTAGTTTAGGTGTACACATAATGACTTTTATTATGATACATCATAAATATATACGTGTAAATTATATAATAAGATTAGTTAACATCCATCACTATACACAGTTACAGTTCTTTTTCCTGTGATGAGAACTTTTGTATTTACTCTTGTAGCAACTTTTGAATATGCAATACAGTACTGTTAAGTGTAGTCACCATGATGTATATTACTTCACCAGGACATTATCTTAGAACCAGAACTTTGTACCTTTTCAGCAACTTCATTCATTTCATCCAGCCTCTGCCTCTAGTAACTACAGATCTGCTCTCTGTATCCATGGGTTTTTCTTAGACTCCACATATAGTAAGATCATACAGTCTTTGTATTTCTCTGACTTACTTCACTTAGCATAATGCTCTCAAAATCCTTCCATGTTATCACAAACGGCAAGATTTCCATTTTCATTTAATGGCTTAACAACATTACGTTGTGCGTGCATGTGCATACCTGTATACCTGCCATGTTTTGGCTATTGCAAATACTGCTTCTCAGTGCATGTGAACGTGCAGGTATCATTTTGAGTGTCTTTGTTTCCTTCAAATAAACGACCTAAAAGTAGAATTACTTGATCATATGGTAGTTCCAGTTTTAATTTTTTGAGGAATTTCATACTGTTTTCCATAGTGGCTGTACCGGTTTACACTCACAGCAAAGGTTAAAGGTCCCTTTCCCCATATCCTCACAAACACACGTTATTTCTTTTTAAGAACAATCATTTCACAGGTGTGAAGTGCTATCTCATTGTTTTTTTGATTTGCATTTCCTTAATTATGAGCATCTTTTCATGTACCTTTTGTCAGTCTGTATGTTTTCTTTGGAAAACTGTCTATTCAGATCCTCTGCCCATTTTAACTGGATTGTTCAATTTTTTTTTTTTTTTTTCTGTTTAGTTGTGTGAGTTCTTTATGTAGATTTTGGATATTCACCCCTTATCAGAAATATGATTTGCAAATATTTTCTCTCACTCTGTAGGTTGCATTTTTATTTTGTTGATGGTCCCAGTTAGTTTGCGTTAGTCCCACTTACTAGTTTTTACTTTTGATGTAAAATCCAAAATATCATTGTCAAGACTGATGTCAAGGAGCTTTCCTATGTTTTTCTTCTAGGAGTTTCATGACTTCACATCTTATATTCAAGTCTTTGATCCATCTTGAATTAATTTTTTGTATGCTGTATATAAGAGAGTGGTTCAGTAATTTTTTGCACATGGCTGTATAGTTGTGCAGTCCTAATGCCATTTATTAAAGAGTCTGTTCTGTCCTCATTGAGTATTCTTGGCTCCTTTGTTGTAAATTAGTTGACTATATTTACATGGATTTATTTCTGGACCCTCCATTCTGTTTTATGGGTCTCTGTGTCTATTTTAATGCCTGTACCACACTGTGTTTTGATTACTACAGTAATGAGGAAGCTTGATGTTACAGCTTTGTTGTTCTTCCCCAAGACTGTTTTAGCTATTTTGGGTCTTTTGTATTTCCATACAAATTAAGATTGTTGGTTTGATTTCTGTGAAAAATGCCATTGGAATTTTGATGGGGATTGCATTGAATCTGTAGGTTGCTTTTGGTAGTATGCAAATTTGAACAATATTCTTCCAATCCATGAACACGATTTATCTTTCCACTTACTGTGTCTTCTTCAATTTCTTTTCAATTTTTAGTTTTCAGTGTTCAGGTCATTGACTTTATTGGCTAAATTTATTCCTATTCTTTCTTGTGCATTTGAAAATAGGATTGTTCTCTTAATTTTTCATTCTGTGATAATTCAATATTAGTGTATAGAAATGCAACAGATTTTTGAAAATTGATTTTGTATCCTGAGAGTGTACTAAATTTGTTTAATAGTTCTTTGTGGGGAGTCTTTAGGGTTTTCTGTATATATTATCTGAAAATAGTGACAGCTTTTCGTCTTCCTTTTTGACTTAAATGTCTTTTATTTTTCTTCCTTAATTGCTCTTGTTAAAACAGCTAATACTCTATTGATTCAAAGTCTTGTTACTCATCTAAGAGGAAAAGTGTTAAACTTCCCGCTAAGTGTTGAGTATGATATAAGTTATGGGTTTGTCATATTTAGAATCAATAGCAGAAAAAAAAAAAAAATGAGGTGGAAGTGAATAAGTGAGCTGGAAACTCCAGAAAGTGGTCATAGAGGGAACCTACCTCAAAATAATAGAGTCCATATGTGACAAACCCACAGTAACATCATTCTCAATATTGAAAAACTAAAAGCATTTCCTCTAAGATCAGGAACAAGAGAAGGATGTCCATGCTTGCCCCTTTGATTCAACGTAGTTTTGAAAGTCCTAGTCATGGCAATCAGAGAAAAAAAAGAATCCAAATGGGAAGATAAGAAGTAAAATTGTCACTGTTTGTAGCTGAAATGATACTGTATATAGAAAACCCTAAAGATGTTACCAGAAAACTACTAGAGTTTATCACTGAACTTGGTAAAGTTGCAGGTTACAAAATTAACACACAAAAATCTATTGCATTTCTATATACTAGCAATGAAAGATTCAGAAGAGAAATTAAGGAAATAATCCCATTTGCCAACACATCAAAAAAGAATAAAATCCCTAGGAATAAAACTACCTAGGGAGACAAAAAAATTGTACTGTGAAAAACTAGAAGACACCGAAGAAAGAAATCAAAGATGATACTAACAGATGGAGAGATAAACCATGTTCTTAGAAGAATCAATACTTCTAATACTACCCAAGGCAATCTAAAGATTCAGTGCAATTGCTATCAAATTACCAATGGCATTTTTCACAGAACTAGAACAAAAAATCTTGAAATTCATATGGATACAGAAAAGACCCAAATAGCCAAAAAAAATCCTGAGAAAGAAAAACAGAGCTAGAGGAATCAGGCTTCCTGGCACCAGACAAAGCTATGGTCATCGAAAGAGTGTGGTACTGGCACAAAATTATACAATAGATCAATGGAACATGAGAGAAAGCCCAGAAATAAACCTATGAACCTGTGGTCAACTAGTGTACAACAGAGAAGACTATACAATGGAGGAAAGGTAGTCTCTACAACAAACAGTGCTGGGAAAACTGGGCAGCTAAATGTAAAAGGGTGAAATGAGAATTTTGTGTATGCATCACACACAAAAAAACTCAAAATGGATCAAAGACCTAAATGTAGGGCCAGAAACTATACAACTCTTAAAGGAAAACAACAGAACACTGTTTGACATAAACTGCTGCAGTATCTTTTTGAATCCACCTCCTAGACCAATGAAAATAAAACAAAGATAAATGGTTATTATTTTTGTAATTATCAAAAACTAAGATGTAATTAAACTTAAGAGCTTTGCACAGCAAAGGAAACCATCAATAAAATGCAAAGACAACTCAGAGCATGGGAGAAAACATTTGTAAATGAAGTGACCAAGAAGGATTAATCTCCAAAATATACAAATAGCTCATGCAGCTAGCTGTATGTCAAAAAAAGGGGGGGGGGGAATAAACAATCAAAAAATGGGCAAAAGATCTAAATAGACATTTTTCCAAAGAAATGGCCAAAAAGTAGATGAAAAGATGCTCAACGTCACTAATTATTAGAGAAGTGCAAATCTGAATTGCAATGAGGTATCATCACCTCATACTGGTTAGAATGGCCATCATGAAAAAGTCTAGAAACAAATGCTGAAGAGGGTGTGCAGAAAACTGAACCCACCTACACTGTTTGTTAGTGGGAATGTAAATTGGTACAAACACTATGGTGGTTCCCTAAAAAACTAAATAGAACTACTCTATGATCCAAGAATCCCATTCCTAGGCATACATATATCCAGAGAAAACTATAATTTGAGAAGATGCATGCACCCCAGTGTTCACTGAATCACTGTTTACAACAGCCAAGACATGGAAGTACTCTAAATGTCCATAGGTAGAGGAATGGCTAAGGAAAAATTAGTAAAAATATCAATGTAATACTATGCTATGCTAAGTCACTTCAGTCGTGTCCGACTCTGTGTGACCCCATAGATGGTAGCCCACCAGGCTCCCTCGTCCCTGGGATTCTCCAGGCAAGAACACTGGGGTGGGTTGCCATTTCCTTCTCCAATGCAGGAAAGTGAAAACTGAAAGTGAAGTCGCTCAGTCGTGTCCAACTCTTAGCAACCCCATGGACTGCAGCCTACCAGGCTCCTCTGTCCATGGGATTTTCCAGGCAAGAGTACTGGAGTGGGGTGCCATTGCCTTCTCCGCAATGTAATACTACTCAGCCATAAAAAAGAATGAAATAATGTCATTTGCAGGAACATAGGTGGACCTAGAAATTATTATACAAAGTGAAGTCAAGTCAGAGACAAATATCATATTATCACTCATATGTAGAATTTAATTTTAAAAAAAGATGTAAGTGAGTTGATTTTCAAAAAAAAAGAAAGAAAACCAGACTCATACAGATTTCAAAAACAAACTTATGGCTACCAAAGGAAAAAGTTGTGGGGAGGGATAAACTAGGATCTTGGGAAACATATAACCAGGATCTACTGTATAGCATGTGGAACTGTACTTAATATTCTATAGTAACCTATATGGGAAAAGAATCTGAAAAAATGGAATATATGTATAACTGAATCACTTTGCTGTATACCTGAAATTAACACAATATTGTAAGTACACTAATATCCAATAAAATTCAAGATTTAAAGATAAGACAATACTAAGTAGGGTGGAAGAGTTTGCTTCACACCAGAATTCCATCTGATAAGAAATAAAAATCTGGATAAAATTTTTTATCTTTTTCACTTGCCACAAATTGTATCATACACAATACATATGATTATATGTCTTTGTATATGTATGTATACATACACACACACACACACACGTAGGTATAGAGGAAGGTCAGAGGTAGGCTGAATTTTACTAAAATTACAACCCAGCATCAATTTAGCACAGTTACTGATTGGATTTAAGTTTTCATCCCTCATTCTTGCCCAGCACAGGAAAAGGAAAATCTTCTCTGGAGGAATATAACACCATTGATACATGTATAATTTTTTGAATTCAGTAATTAGAATTCAGTAAAAATAACTGGCAATACTAAGAGATAATATCATACAAATGAAAAACGAGAATAGGTAGAGGATAAAAACCAGTTTACAGATCGTCCAGCTATAGACCATTAGTACACAAGGACCACTATAATTTGGTTATTAGTTTTGTTTTATTGTTGTTGGTTTGTAGTATCTCTTAAGTAACCTCAGGAGCCACTCTTATTTCTTTCTCAATGGTGCTTCTGTTCCACATATCTGCTCCAGTCTCCTTTTTAAAAAGAAATCAGTGCATATAAGACAAAGACACAAAATTTATTTATGAAAGCATACAGAAAATGAAACTCAAAATATACTACTTATAATAGCATAAATATCCTCAATATTTAGAAATTAAGAATTTCTGCATTGAAAATTATGAAATATTCATAAAAAGTAAAGGAATAAATGGAAAGATATATGGAAGATTCAATGTTCTACAGATGTCATTTCCTTTTAAATCGATTTTACAGATTGAATGCAGACCCAATTAAAGCCCTAACAGTGCTTTCTGTGTTGATAGTTGTTTGTAAAATGGAAATGAAAGTGCAAAGGGCCAAGAATAGGCAATTCTGAACAAAACGAACCAAAAAGACTCACATAACTAGAAACCCAGACCTTTTATAACTCTATAGTACTTGAAACAATGATGATAGATACAGTGGAATTACCTGATTTAAAACAAACGTGACACTGCAGAGCAATAGAGAGAGGATAATCTTTTAAGTAATTGGTGCTGGTTCTTGTGGATATCCATGTGGTTAAAACACACATTTTTAAAACCCTTCCCCCCCATGTATACAAAAATAAATTTTATATGGATTATAGATCGAAGTATAAAAGGTAAGACAAAGTTCTTAAAACATACTATATCTCTTCAATAACTTGGAGTATTACAAACTTTTTAAAACAGGACACAAAATTTAATCAACATAATGAGAAAAAATGAGAAACTGCAGTACATTACTATTAAAAACTTCTCCTCATCAAAATATAATATTAGAAAAGCAAAAAAAGGGAACTTAAGTAGTAGAAAATATTTGCAGTTAAATATCAGGATTATATAAAGAACTGAAAAAACAAGAGAAAAAGAACTTTACAAAACATAATCAGACTGCCAAAAACATATAATTAGATGCTCAGTTTCAGAAGTCATCAAAGAAATACAAACTACATCTATAATAGCAGTACACACCCTTCAGATTGAGTTAAGATGATGGCAAGGGCTAACAACTGTTGGCAAAGATGAGACTAAATTGTAGTTCTCATGTACTGATGACAAAAATATAAATTGCTTCAACTACTATGAAGAAATCTGTGGAGGTATCTATTGAAGTTGAATGTATATAGAAATGGATGGGTATATTCATCCATTTCTGGTTGAAGACTATAAGAGCCCCAAACTGGAAACAACTGAAATACCCATCATTGACAAAATGAATAAATACATTGTGTTATATATTGCTATATACAATGGAATAATATACATAATATGGGTGCATTTCATAAAAGTAATGTTAAGTGAAATAAGTCAGACCCCAACCCTGCCCCAAAAGACCCTACTAGTCATCAACATACATTACTAAAGTACATACATTTATGAGTGAACCTATTAATATTTCTAGAGAAGGACAGACGACTTTCATACAAGATCAGTTAAAACTGACTTGTAGTATTAGAAGTCAGAAATGTTTATCCTTTGGAGGTTTGAGAAGGTGGGGCAAGGGAGATTTGTTAGGGTGTTGTGAAGTTCAGTTTCATTATCTGGCTGTAATATGGGTGTGTTTACTGAGTTGAACACTTACAGTATATATATTTCTCCAAGTGTATGTCATACTTTACCATTCACTAATGTACACAGTTGTTTTCCTATGACAGAAAAAAAAATTCAGCCCTTTAAAAGCAAGCCTTGTGATCTAACCATGTTCTTTGTTGAAATCCCATGCTTTGGGACAGGAATTCGTAATGAAAGCTAAATAATTGCAAAGGCTTCAGACAAAAAGGAAAAGTAGGTGATGGAAACGTTATCATTGAATTTTTGGCCAACAAATATATAAACTCTAAACAAACAAGATATGTCTGCCGGTAGGCACTCCTAATTTTAAAGGAAACAAGAGATTCCTCCCCAACCTGAATTGGCAGGGCACATTACCCTAGTTCACTTTCCTCTGAGTAAAAGACTTTCCTCAACATTTAAGCAGTTGAACTCAATTCTTTTTGATAGATAACAGGGTTAAAAAAAAAAAAAAAAGACTATACTACACTCTTTAAGTACTATTTATTTAGGCCCTTTTAAAAGGTACTGTTTTTCTGACTTCTTGCAGTTCCTGACTGGGTCATCTCTGTGATATGTCATACGCTGTCACATCTAGTTACCTTACACTGAATAAAGAGAAGAAAGGTTATAAACAGCATGCATACCACCTGACATAAAACATTTGCCAGCTATTTCTTCTGCTTAAATGAATACATTCCAAATATCCAGACTATTAGCTTGAAAAACTATAAATTTTATAAAAAATGAAACAGCCATCTTTACTTACAGTACCTATATTTATGAGTACACCTAATTCTAGATAAGGAATGAGTTTTACTAGAAACAACATGCTTCTCTTTCACATTTTGTCTTCACTTTTGACCGTGCAATATGTATGTATATGCACAAACTTGTTTTACTTCCTTCTTAGAGGCAATCTTACCAGGAACACAGTAACTACCTAATTGTGGAATTTAGCCAGAAAATAAAAAAGAACCAATTGAATTTTAACTGGAAATTTGCCCCAGAAGTATTTATCGTGCTCAGGTTAACAAACCATTTGTCATGAAAAAGTGTTAAGAAGATCTAAATACTTGTGTTTCTGATTATTAAGGCAATGTGAAATGAGAAGTCCATAAGAAAAAAGTTTTTTGACTTAAGAAATCACTCCTCACCCACACTTCATGGCCTCTGTTAATGTAAATTATTTAGCTATACTGTAAGAAATTTTACTGTAATAATGCTTAGTCTTATATCTCATATTTTGTTATTATAAATACAACTTTAAATCAAAACACTTAACAAACAAGTCAATTTCCTTTAACTTTGGAGAAATTGCTGATGCTTACCACTGAAGAGGTGAAGCAACTGTTTAGAGCTCAAAGTCTAAGGTAGAGAAATTCAGTTCCATAGTAGTACTATAATCTGCCAGCTCATTGCTCAAAGTTATTATAGAGATTGTATGACACACTGATCAAAGCTACTTTACTGCATAATGCTATGAAAATGGTACAAGTACTCACTTTTGGCATTGTTAGGATAATTCAGTAAACAAAGATGACAAAGTAAACCTATCTTTTTTTTTAATGACAGCCCCCCACCCCACAAAAGACAAAACAACTCAAAAAATAAGTAACATTAGGCAATAAGAAATATATGGGAGATTACAGTGAACTAGCAATTCAGAAGCAGAATGACAGAGTGGTTCAGAGTATAAGATTCGGAGTCAAACAGGAATGGTTTTAAATTCTGCTTCTGTCACTTTGAGTCTCTGTCCTTACTTACAAATGGGAAAACTAATACTTAACTCTTAACGGTTGTTTGGTTGTTATGAATATGAAACATGATGGTAATTGCCAAGCATAGCACTATGTTGGGCAAGTAATGTGTGCTAGTCTATAGTAATTTTTGTTTTTGATGAAGATTAGTTCTTTTATTCTCCTGCTTTGATAATAGTTCATTTCTGGACTCAGCACAGTAGAGAAGAACACATGCTTTCAGAAAGGACTTATATGTAACAATCTTTGTGCATCATACTTTCTTCATCTGTGAAACAGATATAAGATTACTGTGAGATAATGCAGTGTTCAACATACTCACCAGCTAAAAGTATGCACTTGATAAACAGTGGCTAAAATTATAAGACCTGAATTCTGGCTCTAGCTGTTGCATGGATCACTATGTAATATGTATGCAAGGCACTCAGCCTCTCTGAATTTCATTCAAAATTTCATTCAAAATTGAATTCATTGAATTCAATTGAATTTCATTCAAATTTCATTCAAAAAATTAACAAAACATCTGTCTTGTGTATCTTTTAGGGTTGCTAAGATAAAATGATGCAGATAAGTGTTTAGAAAATGGGAAGGCGCATGAAAATGGATGGTGGTGTTATGGTTCTGATGGCAGTTTAGAGGTTAAGTACCATAAAAATGGGATTTTAAAATCTTTTTCATATAATCAAGAAAGCTGTACTTGTTTCACAGACAGTACACAAGTGATGAATGTTACAAAAGGACTTTTTCTGTGTTGAGATTAGTTTATTGTAGTCTGGATCAGAAAAGTTACTTAAGGTGAACATTTTTTCTTGTTCATCTCTTAGGAGTGAGATATTAAGACTTGAATTTATATACACTGTAGTATAGAATATATGACAAATTGCTGAACATTTTTGTTGTACAGAAAGGCCTTCTTTAACCTCAGGAATTCACTAACAGGAACAATACATTATTATAAGATTAATTATAGTTAATCTTGTAAAGTCCTTTAAAGAAATTCTATAAATGCTTAGCATTTTTAGCTACTAACATCTAACAAGGTTAAGCTCTTCTTCAAAATGAGCTACTGCTTGCTTGATGAGTTGGTTTTAAAATAACCTGACATGCCACAAATGGCAGCTGCTCTATCATGTGAGTGATTTAATGATTATAGCAACCATTAGAATGTCTGTGATTAAATAGTTGAATTATTAATTGCTTATTCCTCTAAGATTACTGTTGTCTCAGAAAACTAAAGCACTGAAGAGTTAAATAAATCATTTGATTCCACACATCACACTGGCACAGTGTTAAGGCTCAAGGGTCTTCAAGACTTTTGAGGTGCTGATGCTTTATAGTTGCACTGTCCAGTATGGGAACTACTACTATGGGTGGCTACTGAACTCTTGAAACATAGCTAGTATGACCGAGGAACTAATTTTTAAATTTCATCTATTTAAAAATTTTAAATTTAAAAACTGATCGTCAGTAATTGTGAAAACTTTTTAAGAATGTATGGACCAACTTGGGTACCTGAAATTACTTCTTCAACTGAAAACTATGAACTCTAAATACAGATAAAGTATTTCTGATGAAAATTTAACGTGTAATTTGAGATGTACTTTTAACATGTAGAAAAGTTAAGGTTAATAAGTATGTGGCTGAGCTTCCCTCGTGGCTCAGAGGTTAAAGCATCTGTCTGCAATGCAGGAGACTTGGGTTGGATCCCTGGGTTGGGAAGATCCCCTGGAGAAGGAAATGGCAACCCACTCCAGTACTCTTGCCTGGAGAATCCCATGGACTGAGGAGCCTGGTGGGCTACAGTCCACAGGGTCGCAAAGAGTTGCACACGACTGAGCGACTGCACTTCACTTCACTTCACTATTGAACAATAGTGCTATATAGGTTCAAAGACAAGCAATAAATTACCCAGCATATGGACCTTACTCTCTCTCATATCCATCTGGAGAAGGATTCATGAAAGTTAAAAATTCATTTCTGGGAGCTGTACAATTAGGAACAGTTACAGGTCTTATCTTTGATATGTGGACACTTGGCTGACAGGAACCATAACCTGGGATTACCTCAGTCATGTGCTATTAAATGACAAACAACCAGCTCTTCAAAAACCAAACCTAACAAAAGCCCCCAAACCAACCATTTTCCTGATTTCTGTGGTGTAAAATATTTCTACCATAGCCAGTTTTGAGTTACCAACATGATATCCTTGAACTTGGAACTGGGAGGAGATAGCCTTAATTGGCACTTGCAAGGCCATTGGAGTTAGTCATAGTGAGTGAGTGAAAGTCGCTCAGTCATGTCTGACTCTTGGCAACCCCATGGACTATACAGTCCATGTAATTCTCCAGGCCAGAATACTGGAGTGGGTAGCTTTTCCCTTTTCCCAATCTAGGGATCAAACCCAGGTCTCCTGCATTGCAGGTGGATTCTTTACCAGCTGAGTCACAAGGGAAGTGTTAGTCATAGTGCATCACTGGAATACTTTACAAGTTCCTGACACATATATTTCTTGAGAGGTGTGTATGTCTATGGTGGAGGCTGGAGTAGATCAGCTTTAAATGGAATGCTACCTCACAGCAAATTGTAGGATGATTAGACCTGGGCATGAGGGGCATTTTATTTTCTTTATGTCACTAGAAAAACCCTGATTCTTCTCTTACTCCCCTTGAGAACATAGATTTATGGTTATATGAAGCCATGTTGTAAGCTATAAAGATAATTTTTTTTAGATTCATTGTCTTATTTAATCCTTTTTTTTTTTTTACTTTACAATATTAGCTAAAGATACCACCTCATTTTGATAAGGAAGATGTATGATTTTAACTCAAACTTATACACCAACAATATAAAAAATATTTTTTGTGTGCAAAGAGACATCTTGGGGACATAGTAAAAGTAAAAGGAAGAATTGATATAAATTCTGAATGGAGAACTTAATACATGTAAAATATCTGTAAGAAGTCCAAAGTCAGATCTAAAGTTAAATAATTTTGTGACTTTTGTTGGCAAATATATGTGAAATCATTCTATTTATTTAGAAATTATTCTTTCTATATTAGCTCCTTTGCTTGGACTCCTTTGCTCCTGATATTACATCTTATGCTCGAGTAAATTTCAAAATAAAGTAAGTCTTTTAAAGTCAGTATTTAAGAGGCTTTAATTCAAAAGCATTCTTGAATAAAGCAGTTCACCCTCTAAGAGAATATTCAAATTTATTTGTACCACTGGGTGTGCTGTGCTTAGTCACTCAGTCACGTCTGACTCTTTGCAACCCCATGGAGTGTAGCCTGCCAGGCTCCTCTATCCATGGGGATTCTCCAGGCAAGAATACTGGAGTGGATTGCCATGCCCTCCTCCAGGGGATCTTCCCAGTCCAGGAGTCGAACCCAAGTCTCATGCATTGCAGGAGGATTCTTAACCATCTATGCAAAAATGATTTTTTTCCCCATAGTTGTATATAGCATTTTAATTTGGGTTTTGTTTAATTATATGTACTCATATGCATAGAATTTTAGTGCTGAAAAGACTCTTCTAGTTATCTTATTTTACAGATGAGCAAACTGAGATCCCCAAAAGTGACTTGTCAGAAGGTTAGTCTTGACTAGTTTAGCCAAACTAGGGCTAGTCTTTCTTGATGACCACCTTAGTATTCTTAAAGTTTGTAGCATAAAAACTGCCTGAATCCATCTGTCTACAATTGGGGACTATTGATACAAGGTATTTTTGCTGTACTCCATACTAGCCAGGTTAGCACATATTCTTTTTACTCTTAACTTCATGGTTTAATTAGTTACTTTTACTATAACATATCAATCCTTAGGCAAAATTCTTCATTATTTACTTGCAAAAATTTATTTGGGAACAATTCTATTCTGGATCAGCACGGTTAACTAGTCTAATTAATAAATAAGTCAGAGAAGGTTTGAGACGTTGAAAAAGAGAAAAAGTTGGGTTAAAGCCCAAATTGTTTAATGTTTGCATCTAAGATTATTGTTATCTTTTTCTAGGTTACTGTTCATTTATGAGTAGGAGAATTCTGAAAAAAAGACATCTTGTTTCACAGTATTGTGATTTAGTATATTAGAATTCAAAAATATGTTAAATATTTAAATCATAAAAAGGTATAACCTGAAAGTCCACATCTAACAAAAAAAATCTTTATGTAAGGTAATTAAAAATTGGTATTAATATGTCACATTCTATGATTGACAACATTATGTCACCACAGAAAGTAAAGGTTGGATAATCATGCTTAGGAATTTTACTGAAAACTTTTATGTCTAAGTTACACATGTAATACAGTCCTGTATAGATCTCTGCAGCTAAGCAAAGAAGATAGTCTTTGATGTGCTTATAATTGTGATGGGTTTAGGGCTGCATTTTTAGGCAAAGATGCCTAGAGGTAGGAAGGTATAGGTCAAAACTGATATTGTGACACAATAAATAGACAATAGGTAAAGTGGAGCCAAAAGTGGATTGGCCTGAATGTATCACGTTAATCAAACAAGTAATATAGCCTCGCAACTACAACGTAGGTAAACAGTTAACCACATTTAAAATTGTTTGTAGAAAGAAAAACTTTTGTAGCTTAATTTTAGAATAATTTTATATTAATAATGAGATTTTAAGTATAAAAGAATCTTTCATGTTTTATCATCTATAATTCTATACACTTTTACAATGGTACTATGATTTTATAGTAAAATCAGTAAGGCATTTAGGAATAAGAAAACATTAAAAACGAGGCTTTTTAATGTTTTTTAATGACATGGGAATGTAGACACAACATACCACTTGGTAACAAAAAGGAAGATAAATGAGTTTTGTTAAACATATGCATAAGAAAAAAAAATTAAGTTGACTAACATTATCAGTTGTCTCTGGGTGATAATGAGTAATTTTTATCAGCCATCCCATGTGGCATGCTGAACCTTAGTTCCCCAACCAGGGACCAAACCTGTGCCCTCTGCAGGAGAGCATTACCCACTGTTAATACTTAACCACTGTTAATTAACAGTGGTTAATACTGTTAACCACTGTTAATTAACAGTGGTTAATACTGTTAACCACTGTTAATACACTGGACTGCCAGGGAAGTTCTTGATATTCTCTAAAGTTCAAAATTATGCACAAATAACCTTTCATATCAGAATTTAAAAATATATTTTAAAAGGAAATGGCAAAGCTTCAGCTTTGGAAATTATAAAGCTTCAGCCTTTTATAGTATGGTATCTGAAAGATCATATATGATGAGTGTATTTGGAAATATAATACATTTGGAAGAATTTCTTAATATATAGACAGCCATATTATGTGTATCTGGGAATAATTTTTGAAATAGGTTTTTCAGTTCAGTTCATTTAAATCACTTTATTTCTGTGCATATGAGGATCATATAAAAGAAGTTCTCCCATTTTGCTTTTCTTCTTCTAAATAGTATTCTTCAAAACTCAGTGTAACAGATGAACAGGTAGCTTTCCCTCAAGTGGCAACTGCTTTTAGCTGTGTTTCTTTTTGCTGCGTAAATGGTCATCTCAAATAACATAGTTTCGAGATTTTCTTACAGTTGGGTGTACTTTTGTGACTAGGATTTCTCCAATGGGATATGTGTAGAAGTGGTGGTGTGTAACAACTCCTGGGGTTGTACCCTAAACAAGAAAAGAATGTGCCTACCTTCTGTTTTCTCCTTCTTGTAAGCAGGACTGAAAATCTTAAAGCACACAGGCAAAATATCCTAGATATAACAAAGCAACATAATAGATCTCTTCAAGAAAATTAGAGATACCAAGGGAACATTTCATGCAAAGATGAGCTTGAAAAGGACAGAAATGGTATGGACCTAACAGAAACAGAAGATATTAAGAAGAGGTGGCAGGAATACACAGAAGAACTGTACAAAAAAGACCTTCACGACCAAGATAATCACGATGGTGTGATCACTCACCTAGAGCCAGACATCCTGGAATGTGACGTCAAGTTGGCCTTAGGAAGCATCACTACAAACAAAGCTAGTGGAGGTGATGGAATTCCAGTTGAGCTATGTCAAATCCTGAATGATGATGCTGTGAAAGTGCTGCACTCAATATGCCAGCACATTTGGAAAACTCAGCAGTGGCCACAGGACTGGAAAAGGTCCATTTTCATTCCAATCCCAAAGAAAGGCAATGCCACAGAATGCTCAAACTACCACACAATTGCGCTCATCTCACATGCTACTAAAGTAATGCTCAAAATTCTCCAAGCCAGGCTTCAGCAATATGTGAACTGTGAACTTCCAGATGTTCAAGCTGGTTTTAGAAAAGGCAGAGGAACCAGAGATCAAATTGCCAACATCCACTGGATCATCGAAAAAGCAAGAGAGTTCCAGAAAAACATCTATTTCTGCTTTATTGACTATGCCAAAGCCTTTGACTGTGTGGATCACAATAAACTGTGGAAAATTCTTCAAGAGATGGGAATACCAGACCACCTGACCTGCCTCTTGAGAAACCTGTATGCAGGTCAGGAAGCAACAGTTAGAACTGGACATGGAACAACAGACTGGTTCCAAATAGGAAAAGTAGTACGTCAAGGCAGTATATTGTCACCCTGCTTATTTAACCTATATGCAGAGAACATCATGAGAAATGCTGGGCTGGAAGAAGCACAAGCTGGATCAAGATTGCCAGGAGAAATATCAATAACCTCAGATATGCAGATGATGACACCACGCTTATGGCAGAAAGTGAAGAGGAACTACAAAGCCTCTTGATGAAAGTGAAAGAGGAGAGTGAAAAAGTTGGCTTAAAGCTCAACATTCAGAAAACCAAGATCATGGCATCCAGTCCCATCACTTCACGGGAACTAGATGGAGAAACAGTGTCAGACTTTATCTTTTTGGGCTCCAAAATCACTGCAGATGGTGACTGCAGCCATGAAATTAAAAAATGCTTACTCCTTGGAAGTAAGTTATGAGCAACCTAGATAGCATATTCAAAAGCAGAGACATTTCTTTGCCAACAAAGGTCCGTCTAGTCAAGGCTATGGTTTTTCCAGTGGTGATGTATGGATGTGAGAGTTGGACTGTGAAGAAAGCTGAGCACCGAAGAATTGATGCTTTTGAACTGTGTGATGGAGAAGACTCTTGAGAGTCCCTTGGACCGCAAGGAGATCCAACCAGTCCATTCTCAAGGAGATCAGCCCTGGGTGTTCTTTGGAAGGAATGATGCTAAAGCTGAAACTCCAGTACTCTGGCCACCTCATGCGAAGAGTTGACTCATTGGAAAAGACTCTGATGCTGGGAGGGATTGGGAGCAGGAGGAAAAGGGGATGGCAGAGGATGAGATGGCTGGATGGCATCACGGACTTGATGGACGTGAGTTTGAGTGAACTCTGGGAGATGGTGATGGACAGGGAGGCCTGGCGTGCTGCGATTCATGGGGTCGCAAAGAGTCGGACACGACTGAGCAACTGAACTGAACTGAAGGCACTAACAATGAAGCTCATGTTACCCTGACTGCTTTGATTCAATATTTTATTGGAGGTCCTAGCTACAGAAATTAGGCAAGAAAAATAAGTAAAAGGCATTCAATTCAGAAAAGAAGTAAAACAGTCTTATTTTTCAGATGACATATGTAGAAAACTAAAAAAGTGAAAGTGAAATGGCTCAGTGGTATCTGACTCTTAGCGACCCCATGGACTGTAGCCTACCACACTCCTCCGTCCATGGGATTTTCCAGGCAAGAGTACTGGAGTGGGTTGCCATTTCCTTCTCCAGAGGATCTTCCCAACCCAGGGATTGAACCCAGGTCTCCTGCATTGTAGGCAGATGCTTTACCATCTAAGCCACCAAGGAAGTCCAAAACTAAAGATATAGAAAAATAAAGATGCCACCAAAAAAATGTTGGAACCAATAAAAGAATGCAGTAAAGTTAGAGAATACAAAATCAGTACACAAAAACCAGCTGAGTTTCTATATACTAGTAATAGATAATGATACAGGAATTAAGAAAGCAATCTCATTTATAATTGCATAAAAGCAGAATAAATTTAACCATAGAAATTAAAGATCGATGCACTGAAAACAATGTCTTTGAAAGAAATTGAAAATGACAGAAATGGAAAATAGACCATATTCATGAATTAGAAGAATTAAACTGTTAAAATGACGATACCACTCAACACTATCTATAGATTCAATGCAGCCCCAATAAAAAATTGCAGTAGCATTTTTTCACTGAAATAGGAAAAACAATCCTTAAATTTGTGTGGAACCACAAAAATCCTTGAACAGACAAATCCAGATAAAGAACAAAGCTGGAGAAAACACAGTTCCTGATTCTAAACTATACTATAAAGCTGTAATAATCAAAACAGTACAGTTCTGGGATAAAAACAGACACACAGAGCAATGGAACAGAACAGATAGTCAGAAATAAATGCACACATATGTATCAACTAATATTTGACAAGGGAATTAACACTCAGTGGGGACAGAGTAGTCTCTTCAATAAATGGTAGTGGGAAAACTGGATAAATACATGCAGAAAAGTGAAATTGCACCCATATCTTACACCATTCACAAGAACTGACTCAAAATGAATTAAAAACTAAAGAACTGAAACCATAAAGTTCTTAGAAGGAAACACAGGGAAAAGCTCCATGACTTTGGTCTTGGCAATTTTTTTTTAAGCATCAGCAAAAGCAAGTGACAATGATAAAAATAAGTGGGACTATATCTAAATTTAAAAGCTTCTATGTGGCAAAAGAAACAGTTTTAAACAATGAAAATATTGGCAGAAGACCTGAACAGACGTTTTTCTGAAACAAACATCCAGATGGCCAACACGTTCATGAAAAGGTGCTCAATACCACTTTTAACCAGGGAATATGGAAATCAAACCCACAGTGAGTTATCATTTCTTACCTTTTAGAATGGCTGTCATCAAAAAGAATAGAGATAATGTGTTGATGATGACATGAGAAAAAGGAACCTTTGTGCAGTGTTGGGTAGAATGTACACTGGTACAGCCAATACTGTTTTTTTGTTTTTTGAGAAAAACAGTATGGAACTTAACAAATTAACAATAGAACTAACATACAATCCAGAAATCTCACATCTGGATATACAAAGGCAATTACAGAAATATTGAAAAGATATCTGTACCCCCATGCTTATTGCAGTGTTATTCACATAAACCAAGACATGGAAACAACTTAATGTCCCTCAATTACATTTACCTGGTAAAGAGGTTGTGTGTTTGTTTAAATTACACACAATGGAATATTATTCAACCACGAGAAAAAGGAAATCCTGCCATTTGTGCCCACTTGGATGCATCATGAAAGCATTATAAGTGAGACAAAGCAAGTCCATATCACTTACATGTAGATCTTAAGCTCATCTTTTAGAAACAAAATTACTGATGGTTACTAGGGAGTGAGGGGTAGCGGAACTGGGGAGATATTGGACAAAGGGTGCACATTTCCAGTTATAAGATGAATAAGTTCTGGGGATCTAATGTACAACATTGTGATTATAGTTAATAGTGCTATACTGGTTTATTAAAAATCACTAAGAGTAGAGTTTAAATATTCCTCACAACAAAAACAAAATGGTAATTATGTGATGTGATAGAGGTGATAGCCAACACAATTATAGTAATCACATTGCCATATATAAGTATCAAAAATGCATCGTGCATCTTAATTTACACATTATATGTCAAATGTATCATTAAAATTGAAAATCATTAAATTAAAAAGAAACAGTATCACAGAAAATAAGGTCATAGGAATATATATTAATAAAAGATGTGCAGGACAATTATGAGAAATTGATGAACATCACTGAAGAGGGTTCAAGGCCTGATAAAAGGAGAGAGGTGCCACATTCATGACAGGAATATTCATTATAAGGATGACAATATTAGCTTAATGCAGTTTCACCTGAAATACCTGTGAAGTTTTCATGAAACTTGACAAGCTAATTCTCAGTGAAGTTCATATGGTAAGGAATAGTGCATGAAGAGCTAAGGAAATTTTGAAGAAAAAGTAGAGGATGTCCTATTAGGTAACAGTTTTGTGAAGAAAAACAGTCTGGACTGGTACAGGGATATACAAAATCTCTATGTTTCAGAGACTTTCCTCCTGGAAAACAATCTGATCACTGACTTGTTTTTTTTTCATTTTCTCCTTTTCCTGTTTTAATTTTGTATTATAACTCTTCATGCATTCACATATTCATTCATTCAACAAATACTTACTGAGTTACTTATTGTGTGAAGGTCTACACCCATCCCTTTCTTAACATGCCCCCAAATAATGGCTCCTTGCCTCCCTGGTGAGTCCCAGCTTTTCTGAGTTTACCCTCTGTTGCCACACTCCAGCCTATATCTGCAACAGCCAATCTAATCCCAGGTCTGACAGCTGAAGCCTGAGCTTCAGCACCAAGCCTTCACCCATGCAGATGGCCTAGCATCTGCCCCTAATGTCCCAGAAGTGCACAGACCCTTTTTGTCACTACAAGACCTGCAAGAAGTCACCAACCACTGTCCCGAGAATGCGCAGGCCACTGCTGCCCCTATGAGACCTGCAGTAAGATGACAGTTGCTGCCCCCATTGTCCTAGGCTCACTCCTCATGAACACACCAAAATCACAACCAAATGGTAAACAACCATTGACAAAAGAGATTGGGACCTACTAAAAAAGATATTTTACATCCAAAGACAAAGATGCCACAACTAGAAAGTAGGAGCACTTCAGTCAAATCCCATATCCACCAGGTAGACGATCCATAAACTGGAAAATAATTATATTCCAGAGGTTCACCCACAGGAGTGAGAGTTGTGAACCCCATATCAGGCGCCCCAGCCTCAGGATTTGGCATTGTGAGGATCCCCTAGAGCATGTGGCTTTGAAGACCAGTGGGGCTTGAGTGCAGGAACTCCACAGGACTGGGGGAAACAGAGTTCACTCTTGAAAGGCGCACACAAGGTTTCATGTGCACTGGGAACCAGCACAAACCAGTGACTCCATAGGAGCCAGGGTTAAACTGACCTGCAGGTTTTAGCGAGTATCCTGGGGAAGCAGGGATCAGCTGTGGCTCACTCTGGGGGCAAGAACACTGGTGGCAGAGGCCCCAGGGAATACTGATTGGCATAAGGTCACCATTTTGGCACCAAAACCTGGCTACAGCCAACAGCTGCAAGCTCCAGTGTTGGGATGCCTTGGGCCAAACAACCAACAGAGTGGGACAGAGCCCCACCCATCAGCAGATGGATTGCCTAAAGTTGTACTGAGCTCACAGCCAGCCACCTGAGCTCACAGCTCACACCACTTGACATGACCACCAGAGGGAGAAGATCCAGCTCCACCCACCAGTGGGCAGGCACTAGTCCTTCCTAATAGGAAGCCTGCACAAGCTCCTGGACCAACCTCAACCCCCTGGCAGCAGACATCAGAAGCAAAAGGAATTATGACCCTGTGGAAAGGAAATCACAAACACAGAAAGTTAGACAAAATTAGATGGTAGAGATGTATGGTCCAACAAAGGACAAGATAAAAACCTAGAACAACTAATAGGCAATCTACCTGAAAAAGAACTGAGTAATGAAAGTAAACATGATGTCAGATTTGGAAAAAGAATGGAAGAACAAAACAAGAAGATACAAGATAGGTTTAATGAAGAGCTGGAAGACTTAGAAATGAACAATATATAGTACTGAAATGAAAAATTAAGAGGGACTCAACAGCAGAATAAATGAGGCAGAAGAATGAATAAGTGAGCTGGAAGATAGAGTGGTGGAAATCACTGCTGCAGAATAGAGTAAAGAAAAAGGAATGAAAAGAAATGAGGGGACAGTCTCAGAGACTTATAAGTGAAGAAGTGAAGTCGTTCCGTCATGTCTAACTCTTTGCGACCCCATGGACTGTAGCCTACTGGACTCCTCTGTCCATGGGATTTTCCAGGCAAGAATACTGGAGTGGGTTGCCATTTCCTTCTCCAGGGGAACTTCCCGACCCAGGGATCGAACCCGGGTCTCCCGCATTGTAGGCAGACGCTTTACCATCTGAGCCACAGGATAATATTAAATGCACCAACATTTGCATTATAAGGGTTCCAGAATGAGAAGAGAGAGAGGACCTGAGGAAATATTTGACAGTTATAGCCAAAAACTTCCCTAACATGGGAAAGGAAACACTCACTCCAGTCCAGGAAGTGCAGAGAGTCTCAGGCTGGATAACGCAAGGAGGATATTAATTAAACAAAAGCCAAGACATATTAATTAAACAAGGAAAAGACAATCAGAATATATTAAATGCAATGAAATAAAAGCAACAAATAATGTACACGATAATATCCTTGAAGATATCAGATAATTTTTCAGCAGAAACTTCAGGCCAGAAGAAAGAGGCACAATAGAGTGATAAAAGGGGAAAATCTACCCCTTTTAAGAATACCCTACACCAAGCAAGGTTCTGGTTCAGATCTGATGGAGAAATGAAAGGCTTTATAGACAAGGAAAAGCTAAGAGAATTCAGCACCACCACCAAACCAGCTTTACAATAAATGCTAAAGGAATTTCTCTAGGTGGAAAAGAAAAGGTCATACTTAGAAACAAGAAAAAATTATGAATGGAAAAGCTCAGAGGTAAAAGCAAATATACAGTAAAAATAAGAAAGCATCCACAGACACATATGACAAAGCCTGCAATCATGAGGACAGTACAAATGCAGAACATTGGAAATGCATTTGAAATTGAAATGAAGCTTAAAGCAATCTTTATACATATATATAGACTGCTATATTAAAACCTCATGGGAACCACACTCCAAAATTCTACAACAGATACAGACACAATAAAGAAAAAGCAGTCCAAACACAACACTAAAGATAGTCATCAAATCCCAAGAGGAGAGAACAAATCCAAACAAAAAATGGCAATAAGAACATACATATGACAATTACCTTAAATGTAAATGGATTAAATGCTCCAACCAAAAGACACAGACTGGCTAAATGGATACAAAAAAAAAAAAAAAAACAACCTCATATACATGTGTCTACAAGAGACCTACTTCAGATCTAGGGACACATACAGGTAGAAAGTGGGGATTAAAAAAAATCATGATTTTTTTTTTAATACTCATATCAGACAAAATAGGCTTTAAAATAAAGACTGTTATGAGGGATAAGGAAAAACTACATAATGATCAAGAGATCAATTCGAGAAGAAAATATAAAAATTGTAAATATATATGTACCCAACATCAGGCTTCCCTGATGACTCAGCCAGTTAAGAATCTGCCTGCAATTCAGGAGATACAGAAGACGTGGGTTCAGTCCCTGGATTGGGAAGATTTGCCAGAGGTGGAAATGGCAACCTACTCCAGTATTGTTGCCTGGGAAATCCCACGGACAGAGGAACCTGGTGGGTTACAGTCCATCGAGTCACAAAGAGTTGGACTGAGCTCTGTCATGTCTGACTCTTTGAGACCATATGGACCGACTGTATTCTTCCAGGCTCCTCTGTCTATGGGATTCTCCAGGCAACAATACCAAAAGGTGCCATTTCGTCCTCCAGGGGATCTTCCTGATCCAGGGATTGAACCTGCACCTCCAGCATCAGCAGGTGCATTATCACTGAGCCACCAGGGAAGCTCCTGGAACACCTCAGCACATAAGGCAAATGCTAACAGCTATAAAAGGGGAAATGAACAGTAACACAATAGTGGGGGATGTTAACACCCACTTATATCAATGGAAAGCTCTTCTAGGCAGAAAATAAGTAAACACAGGCCTTAAATGACAGACCAGATGGACATAATTGATATACCTATGGGACACAGCAAAAGCACCTCTAAGAGGGAAGTTTAGAGCAATAAAATCCCACATCAAGGAAGAAGAAAAATCCGAAATAAAGGACCTAATCTTATACCTAAAACAACTAGAGAAAGAACAAACAAAACCCAGAGTTACTAGAAGAAAAGAAACCATAAAGATCGAAACAGATGTAAATGCAATAGAGAACAGAACAATAGAAAAGATCAATGAAACTAAAAGCTGGTTCTCGGAAAGGATAAACAAAATTGACAAACCTCTAGCAAGACTCAAGAAAAAAAAAAAGGAGATGTTTCAAATCAATAAAATTAGAAAGGAAAAAGAAGGTACAACTGACATTCCAGAAATGCAAAGGATCTTAAGAGACTAAGCAATTATATACCAACAAAATGGACAGCCTAGAAGAAATGGACACATGCTTAGAATGGCTAGCCTTCCAATACTGAACCAGGAAGAAATAGAAAATATGAACAGACCAATTACAAGTACTGAAATTGAAAATGTGATTAAAAAAAAACCTGCTAACAAAAAGTCCAGGACCAGATTAATTTAATCAAACATTCAGAGAAGAGTTAACACCTATCCTTTAGAAAATCATCCAAAAAATTACAGATAGAACACTCCCAAACTCATTCTAGGCCACCATTACACTGATAACAAAACCAGACAGATACCACACAAAAAAGAAAATTTCAGACAAGTATCACTGATGAATGCAAAAGTCATCAACAAAATACTAGCAAACCAAATCCAATAAAAGGATCATACACCATGATCAAGTGGGGTTTATCCCAGGGATACAAGGATTCTTCAATATCTGCAAATCAATCAGTGATACACCACATTAAGAAATGAAGAATAAAAACCTTATGATCATCTCAATAGCTGAATAAAAAAGGCTTTTGACAAAATCCAACACCCATCTATGATAAAAACTCTATGGAAAGTGGGCATAGAGGGAACCTGCCTCAACAATAAAGGCCATATATGACAAACTCACAGCTAAAATTCTCAACACTGAAAAGCATTTCATCTAAGATCAAGATCAAGAGAAAAATGTTCATTCTCATTACTTTTATTCAGCATACTTTTGTACATCCTAACCATGCAATCAGAAAAAAAAGAAAAGTAATTCAAATTGGTAAAGAAGACTTCCATTCTTTGCAGATGACATGATACCATACATTGAAAATCCTAAATGTGTTACCAGAGAACTACTAGAGGATATAAGTGGGTAAGTTTTAGGATACAAAGTTGATAAACAGAAATTTCATGCCTTTGGGATTAACATTACACACTACTATATATAAAATATATAAATAACAAGGACCTACTGTATAGCTCAGGGAACTCAATATTTTATAATAATCTATATGGGAATATATCTGAAAGAGAATGGATATATGTATACGTATAACTGAATCACTTTTGCTGTACACATGAACTAACATAACATTGCTAATCAACTATACTCCAATATAAAATAAAAATTTAATTAAAAAAAAACAAAATTTTGTTCAACAACTAGACATTTAAATAATATTTAAACATTATAAATATTCAATAATATATAACTTAATATACTTAAATATAATGTGGCAACTCTGGAAATAACTTTCTCTAAGGTTTGTTGTTGCTATTTGTTGTTTGTTTGGTAACTTTTTTAAACTGAATCTGCAGTCTATACCCTTTACTGTGAGCAGCCAGTAAAATTTCTTTTCAGTTACCTTAAGAGTCACTTACAGATGAACACAATTTCAACTTAAACATCCATATTGTACTATTTACCTAAGCTTAATTCTTTTTTTTTAAAGACACTGTATTTACAGAAAAAGTAATTCAAATTAACCAACCATGCCCTACAAATGTAAATAGAAGTGATACCAAATAAGCATTGATGAAAACAAAAAGCACTTTAAAAAAACAGCATTAAATCTTACCATCTCCGGAGGTTATTGATTCTGCATCAATATCGCTAGCTCTCCTTCTTGCCACTTCAGCTAGTGCTAGTTCTCCCTTATCTAGTGCAAGGTAATGGATGTCCTTTGGAAATACAGCAAAATAAAACATTAATCCAAAATGAATCTTAGTCAAGTTACAAATGAGATTTTGAAAAAAAGAACTTACTGTTCAGATTACAAAACAGACATGGCTGATGAACATTCTTTTTTATATTTTAATTTTCTCAGTTTTCTAGTACAAGCAAATTTTCTTGAATTGCAAATCCTGGCTATAACTAGTGGCAGTTATTTAAATAAATTATTTTGAGTCTTTAGGGAAAAAGACAAGCTGTTAAATGTTCAGCATACTCAGTTTTATCAGGGAATAAAAATCTTAGTTGCGGTTTTCTATAATGAAATTTTACTATCTCAGATAGCTTCTTCAAAATTCAATTGTTCATTATGATAAGCAGTTTACAAGGAATATTACACAAATTGTCTCTGATATTTATGCACTTGTTACATATTACTTTGTTAATATTATTAATACTATTATCTTGAACTCATTCAGTCAACAGATAATCAGTGCCTATTAAGTGCCAGGCACTGTTGTGGAAAGAGAGGTCAATTACAATACCATTTCTCAACAAGCTTTGAGTCCAGTAGGGAGAAAGACCACTGTAAACAACAGCTAATAACTTAGTGTGATAGGTTTTATGGCAGGGTTAAGAATGGTATGGAACCAAAGAGCAGGAACTGATCCTTGATCTATGTTTTGAAGGATAAATAAGAGTTATACCTGAAGGGAAAATGGAGGTAAGCCAACAGACAATGAATGGTATCTGACATGTGTATGTAGAGAAGATTGAAAAACCACAGTTCTGTCAGGCAATAACAGGTCTTTCAATACGGAAGGAATGTTTGATGTGTGAGAGAATGCAGTGGAAAATAATTCTAAACAAGTAGACAGAGCTACTAAAAAAGACTTAGAAATCTTTGGTACACAAAATGATTGTTGGAATGAGAATTTTATTGCAATAAAATGGTAAAAAGAACACGAACAAGTTTCAATGATGAAATATAAATGGCCTATAATCATGAGCTATCAGGGCTTTCCTGATAGCTCAGTTGGTAAAGAATCCACCTGCAATGCAGGAGACCCTAGGAATTCCCTTCAATTCCTGGGTAGGGAAGATTTGCTGAAGAAGGGATAGGCTGCCCACTCCAGTATTCTTGGGCTTCCCTTGTGGTTCAGCTGGTAAAGAATCCAACTGCAATGCAGGAGACCTGGGCTCAATCCCTGGGTTGGGAAGATCCCATAGAGAAGGGAAAGGCTACCCACTCCAGTATTCTGGCCTGGAGAATTCCATAGACTATAGTCCATGGGGTCGCAAAGAGTTGGACATAACTGAGCGACTTTCACTTTCATAATCATGAAAAGATATTTTACTTTCCCAATATTCAAAGTTGAAAAATGTAATTTCAAACTGCACAGTTTTTTTAAAGTTGTTACTTATTGGTTGCAAAGTTTGGCGGGGAGACACGCGTTTATATTTACTGGGAATATAGACTTTATATAGCAGGGGTTGGTAAGCTATGGCTTACTAGCCAAATATAGCCTGCCTTTTATACAGTCCTTGAGTTATCAATGCTATTTACCTAGCATAATGCCTTCCAGGTCCATTAATGTTGCTGCAGATGGCAAAAATCTCATTGAGGGCTGAGAAGTATTCTGTTTTGTATGTGTGTGTGTGGTGTAGTCTTCTTTATCCATTCATCAGTTGATGGATACTTAGGTTACTTTTGTATCTTGGCAATTGTAAATAGTGTTGCTATTAACACTGGGGTGAATGTATCTTTTCAAATCAGCGCTTTTGTTTCTCTCAGATATATACTCAGGCATGGAATTTCTGGGTCATAAAGCTATGACAAATTTAGACAGCATATTAAAAGGCAGAGACATCACTTTGCCGACAAGGTCCATCTAGTCAAAGCTATGACTTTGCCAATAGTCGTGTATGATGTGAGAGCTGGACTGTAAAGAAGGCTGAGCAATGAAGAAATGATGCTTTTGAACTGTGGTGTTGGAGAAGACTCTTGAGAGTCCCTTGGACAGCAAGATTAAACCAGTCAATCCTAAAGGAAATCAACCCTGAATATTCACTGGAAGGACTGATGCTGAAGCAGAAGCTTCAATACTTTGGCCACCTGATGTGAAGAGCTGACTCACTGGAAAAGACCCTGACACTGGGAAACATTGAAGGCAGGAGGAGAGGGGATGACAGGATGAGATGGTTGGATGACATCACTGACTTGATGGACATGAGTTTGAGCAAACTCTGGGAAACGATGAAAGACAGGGAACCTTGGCATGCTGCAGTCCATGGGGTCACAAAGAGTTGGACACAACTTAGTGACTGAATAGCAACAATGGTAGTTCTATTTTAGTTATTATGAGAAAACTCTATGTTGTTTTCCCCAATTTACATCCCCACCAACAGTATATGAAGATTCCCTTTTTTCTACATCCTTGCCAGCATTTGTCATTTGTGTTTTTTGATGATGGCCCTTCCGACAGCTGTGAGATGATATCTCATTGTAGTTCTGATTTGCATTTGCTTGATAATTGTACCTCTTTTCATGGGTGTCTGCATTTTCTTAAATTTTGGAAAACTGTTCAGTTTCTCTGCCCATTGTATAATCAGGTGGTTTCTTTTTTGATGGTCAGTTGTGTAGACTTTTTATATATTTTGGATATTAACTCCTTATTGGTCATATTATTTGCAAATAATTTTTCCCATTCAGTAGTTTTGTTTTGTTGTTATACTAAGTGAAATAAGTCAGACAGATAAAGACAAATACTAGATGATATTATTATATGTGGAATATAAAAAATACAATTAGCAAATATAACAAAAAAGTAGACTCACAAATACAGAGAGCAAACTAGTTACCAACGGAGAGAAAAGAAGGTCATGATAGGCATAAGGGATTGAGACGTGTGAACTATTAGGTATAAATGAGGCTACAAGAATATATTATATAACACAGGGAATATAACAAATATTTTATAATAAATATAAATAGAGTTAACCTGTAAAAATTGTGAATCACTATATTATATATAGTATATATAGATTATATATATATACTATATACTGTATATATGATATTGTACAGCAACTATACTTCAATTTTAAAAAAGAACAGTGTTTACATTTTTCAGTGGCTGGAAGAACTGTGTTCAACCACTCAAGTCTGTATGGCTCTGGAATTAGCTCATCTTGCAGACTTGAAAATGTTTCAATTTAAAACTACAAGCCAAATAGTACTTATTGTGAAACTTACATTGTGATAAAGCTTTTCAGTGAAAACTAACATTGTTTTGACTTGCAAGTAATACCAGGCTGTGTTACACACCTCCTGTAAAAATTAAAATTTAAAACTGTCAAAAGATAAAGTGACATACTTATAACAAAGTCCCAGCAATATATTTCAGTCCATGGCATTTTTCAACCTTGATACAAGTTCCAAGGAACTGTTCATAATTCAAACTCTAATGGTGCAATTAAGGGAAGTAATTAATTTACAATGTACTAACATATTAAAAGGCAGTCTCAGTTCAGTTCAGTTGCTCAGTCGTGTCCAGCTCTTTTGTGACCCCATGAATCGCAGCATGCCAGGCCTCCCTGTCCATCACCAATTCCCGGAGTTCACTCAAACTCATGTCCATCGAGTCAGTGATGCCATCCAGCCATCTCATCCTCTGTCGTCCCTTTCTCCTCCTCCCCCCAATCCCTCCCAGCATCAGGGTCTTTTCCAATGAGTCAACTCTTCACATGAGGTGGCCAAAGTATTGGAGTTTCAGCTTTAGCATCAGTCCTTCCAATGAACACCCAGGACTGATCTCCCTTAGAATGGACTGGTTGGATCTCCTTGCAGTCCAAGGGAGTCTCAAGAGTCTTCTCCAACACCACAGTTCAGAAGCATCAGTTTTCCGGCACTCAGCTTTCTTCACAGTCCAACTCTCACATCCATACATGACTACTGGAAAAACCATAGCCTTGACTAGACGGACCTTTGTTGGCAAAGTAATGTCTCTACTTTTTAATATTCTATCTAGCCCAAGGTCAGGGGCAGCGGCCAAGAGGAGCTACCCCACACCCGAGGTCAGGGGCGGTGGCGGGAAGGAGCTACCCCATGCCCGAGGTCAGGGGTGATGGCCTGGAGGAGCTACCACACACCCGAGGTGAGGGGCAGTGGCCGAGAGGGCCAACCCCATGTCCAAGGAGTGGCAGCTGCACGGGTGCAGGAGGGCCGAGAGGAGCTACTCCATGTTCAGGGTCAGGAGGGGCAGCCATGAGGAGATACCCCTTGTCCAAAGTAAGGAGCAGCAGTTGTGCTTTGCTGGAGCAGCTGTGAAGAGATACCCCACGTCCAAGGTAAGAGAAACCCAAGTAAGATGGTAGGTGTTGCAAGAGGGCATCAGAGGGCAGACACACTGAAACCATACTCACAGAAAACTAGCCAATCTGATCACACGGACCACAGCCTTGTCTAACTCAGTGAAACTAAGCCATGCCGTGTGGGACCATCCAAGATGGATGGGTCATGGTGGAGAGATCTGACAGAATGTGGTCCACTGGAGAATGGAATGGCAAACCACTTCAGTATTCTTGCCTTGAGAACCCCATGAACAGTATGAAAAGGCAAAATGATAGGATACTGAAAGAGGAACTCCCCAGGTCAGTAGGTGCCCAATATGCTGCTGGAGATCAGGGGACAAATAACTCCAGAAAGAATGAAGGGATGGCGCCAAAGCAAAAACAATACCCAGCTGTGGATGTGACTGGTGATAGAAGCAAGGTCCGATGCTATAAAGAGCAATACTGCATAGAAACCTGGAATGTCAGGCCCATGAATCAAGGCAAATTGGAAGTGGTCAAACAGGAGATGGCAAGAGCGAACGTCGATATTCTAGGAACTAGTGAACTAAAATGGACTGTAATTGGTGAATTTAACTCAGATGACCATTATATCTACTACTGTGTGCAGGAATCCCTTAGAAGAAATGGAGTAGCCATTGGTCAACAAAAGGGTCCAAAATGCAGTACTTGGATGCAATCTCAAAAACGACAGAATGATCTCTGTTTGTTTCCAAGGCAAACCATTCAGTATCATGGTAATCCAAGCCTATGCCCCAACAAGTAACTCTGAAGAAGCAGAAGTTGAACGGTTCTATGAAGACCTACAAGACCTTTTAGAACTAACATCCAAAAAAGATGTCCTTTTCATTATAGGGGACTGGAATGCAAAAGTAGGAAGTCAAGAAACACCTGGAGTAACAGGAAAATTTGGCCTTGGAGTATGGAATGAAGCAGGGCAAAGGCTAATAGAGTTTTGCCAAGAGAACACACCAGTCACAGCAAACACCCTCTTCCAACAACACAAGAGAAGACTCTACACATGGACATCACCCGATGGTCAACACCGAAATCAGATTGATTATATTCTTTGCAGTTAAAGATGGAGAAGCTGTATATAATCAGCAAAAACAAGATAGGGAACTGACTGTGGTTCAGATCATGAACTCCTTATTGCCAAATTTAGACTTAAAAGGCAGTCTAGTCTTTAGCTAATAGAGTTTCTAAAAATGCCTTCTTATCAGTGAATATGTGCAATTAACCATACACTCATGTCATATATATAAATATTTGGCAGTAGTTGTCTATGAGGAAAGAAATTTGCAAAATGAAAATTCACCATAGATCAGTATCCACAGATGAATATTTACAATGGATTTTGTTGATAAGAAATAGCACCTTTCAACTCTTATTCCCCCAAAAGAACTCCCTTATTTATATCTGTAGAACTTCATTATGAAAACTGTACTCAAGTATTAGATTTTTAACTTTATAGAAAATATTTATGGAAATTTGCTATCATACTCAATTATTACATTTAAAATTTTGTTTTATCAATAAAGATCTATGGAAATTTGTTTTCTCAAGTACCTATATAATAACCTCGATTTTGCTTCATGACCCATAAGCCTATACTATTTGCTGTTTGGTTCTTTATAGAAAAAGTTTGATGATTCCATATTTAATTAATATATCAGAATTTATAATTAGCACATATATACTTTTGGAAACTCTTCCTAAGGAAATGATGTGATCAATCTTATGTCCAAGACTGGTGATGTAGAAAAGGAAGAGTCAAAAGAAAAGGGAGCAATCAAGCCAAAAATCAAATTATCCTCCAATTAAAAAAGAAATTAAAACAGTTTGGTGATGACAGCAATACTTACTTAGTCTTACAAAGGAATTCTACGTTTATTTACCGAAAATATTACATCTACCTTTTATGCATATAATATATAACATTATACTGTTTTTGAGGGGCAAACTCCCCAGTCAGTAGGTGCCCAATATGCTACTGGAGAAGAGCAGAGAAATAGCTCCAGAAGGTATGAGGAGGCTGATTTAGCCAAAGCAGAAACAACACCCAGCTGTGCGTGTGTCTGGTGGTGAAAGTAAAGTCCAATGCTGTAAAGAAAAGTATTGCATAGGAACCTGGAACGTTAGGTCCATGAATCAAGGTAAATTTAAAGTGGTCAACAGGAGATGGCAAGAGTGAACATCAACATCTTAGCAATAGTGAACTAAAATGGACTGGAGTGGGCAAATTTAATTCAGATGACATGGGCAAGAATCTCATAGAAGAAATGGAGTAGCTTTCATAGTCATCAAAAGAGTCCAAAATGTAGTACTTGGGTACAATCTTAAAAATGACAGAATGATCTCTGTTTGTTTCCAAGGCAAACCATTCAACATCACAGTAATCCAAGTCTATGCCCCAACCACTAATGCCAAAGAAGATGAAGTTGAATGATTTTATGAAGACCAACAAGGCTTTCTAGAACTAACACCAAAAAAGATGTCCTTTCTTCATCATGAAAGTGAAAGTGAAGTCACTCAGTCGTGTCCGACTCTTTGCGACCCACCCCATGGACTGTAGCCTACCAGGCTCCTCTGTCCATGGGATTTTCCAGGCAATAGTACTGGAGTGGATTGCTATTTCCTTCTCCAGAGGATGTTCCCGACCCAGGGATCGAACCCGGGTCTCCCACATTGTAGACAGACGCTTTACCATCTGAGCCACTTTCTTCATCATAGGGGACTGGAATGCAAAAGTAGGAACTCAAGAGATACCTGGAGTAACAGGCAAGTTTGGCCTAGGAGTACAAAATGAAGCAGGGCAAAGGCTAACAGTTTTGCCAAGAGAAGGCATTGGTCATAGCAGACACCTTCTTCCAACATGAGAGACGACCATACACATGGATATCACCAGATGGTCAATACCAAAATCAGACTTATTATATTCTTTGTAGTCAAAGATGGAGACGCTCTATACAGTCAGCAAAAACAAGACTGGGAGCTGTCTGTGGCTCAGATCATGAACTCCTTATTGCCAAATCAGACTTAAATTGAAGGACATAGAGAAAACCACTAGGCCATTCAGTTACGACCTAAATCAAATCCCTTATGATTATACATTGGAAGCAACAAATAGATTCAAAGGATTAAATCTGATAGAGTGCTTAAAGAACTATGGATGGAGGTTCATGACATTGTATAGGAGGCAGTGATCAAAATCATCCCCAAGAAAAAGAAATGTAAAAATGCAAAATGGCTGTCTGAGGAGGCCTTACAAATAGCCAAGAAAAAAAGAAAAGCAAAAGGCAAAGGAGAAGAGAAAGATAAACCCATTTGAATACAGAGTTCCAAAGAATAGGAAGGAGAGAGAAGAAAACCTTCCTAAGTGATCAATGCAAAGAAAAGAGGAAAACAATAGAATGGGAAAGACTGGAGATCTTTTCAAGAAAATTATGATACCAAAGGAACATACCATGCAAAGATGGGCACAATAAAGGACAGAAATGGTACGGACCTAACAGAAGCAGAAGATACTAGGGAGAGATGGCAAGAATACACAGAAGAAGTGTACACAAAAGGTCCTAATGACTCAGATAACCACAGTGGTGTGATCACTCACCTAGAGCTAGACATCTTGGAGTGCAAAGCCAAGGGGGCCTTAGGAAGCATCACTACGAACAAAGCTAGTGGAGAGGATGGAATTCCAGTTGAGCTGTTTCAAATCCTAAAGGATGATGCTGTGAAAGTGCTGCACTCACTATGCCAGCAAATTTGGAAAGCTCAGCAGTGGCCATGGGACCAGAAAAGATCAGTTTTCATTCCAGTCCCCAAGAAGGGCAATGCTCAAGAATGTTCAAATTACCACACAATTGCACTCATTTCACATGCTAGCAAAGTAATGCTCAAAATTCTCCAAGTCAGGCTTCAGCAATACATGAACTGAGAACTTCCAGATATTCAGGTTGGATTTAGAAAAGGCAGAGGAACCAGAGATCAAATTGCCAACATCTGTTGGATCTTAGAAAAAGCAAGAGAATTTCAGAAAAACATCTACTTCTGCTTCATTGACTACACTAAAGCCTTTGACCATGTGGATCACAACAAACTGGAAAATTCTTCAAGAGTGGGAATATCAGACCACTTGACCTGCCTCTTGAGAAACCTGTATACAGGTCAAGAAGAAACAGTTAGAACCAGACATGGAACAATGGACTGGTTCCAAATTGGGAAAGGAGTACATCAAGGCTGTATATTGTCACCCTGCTTATTTAACTTCTACGCAGAGTACATCATGCAAAATGCCAGGCTGGATGAGGCACAAACTGGAATCAAGATTGCTGGGTGAAGTATCAATAACCTTAGATATGCAGATGACACCACCCTAATAGCAGAAAGCAATGAGGAACTAAAGAGTGCCTTGATGATGGTGAAAGAGGAGAGTAAAAAACCTGGCTTAAAAGTCAACATTCAAAAAAGTAAGATCATGGCATCTGGTTCCAATACCTCATGGCAAATAGATGGGTAAACAATGGAAACAGTGACAGACTTTATTTTCTTAGGCTCCAAAATCACTGTGGACAGTGAATACAGCCATGAAATTAAGACACGTGCTCCTTGGAAGAACAGTTATGGGAAACCAAGACAGCATATTAAAAAGCAGAGACATCACTTTGCCGACAAATGTCCATATAGTCAAAGCTATGGTTTTTCCAGGAGACACGTTCAAATGTGAGTGTTGGACCATAAAGACAGCTGAGCACTGAAGAACTGACTTTTGAATTCTGTGGTGCTGAAGATGACTCGAGAGTCCCTTGGACAGCAAGGAGATCAAACCAGTCAACCCTAAATGAAGTCAACCTTGAATATTCATTAGAAGGACTGATGCTGAAGCTGAAGCACCAATACTTTGGCCCCCTGATGCGAGGAGCCGAGTCATTGGAAAACACCCTGATGCTGGGAAAGATTGAGGGCAGGAGGGGAAGAGGGCAACAGAGGATGAGATAGTTGGATGGTATCATTGACTCGATCAACCTGAGTTTGTGTAAACTCCAGGAGATAGTGAAGGATAGAGCAGCCTGGTATGCTGCAGTCCATGGGGTCACAAACAGTTGGACATGAGTGAGTGGATAGCAAAAAAAAAAAAAATATTCCACATATAATTATGGAATATTTACTCTGTGCCAGATGTATACATGAATTTACTACAAAAGTTAATGAAGCTTAAGCTTCTCATCTTATTTTTACATGTCTTTCCAGTACTAATTTTGTACCTGAAATATTAAATTCTTTTTGAAATTGAAGTATAGTTGATTTACAATATTATAATAGTTTCAGGTGTACAGCATAGTGATTCAGCATTTTTGTAGATTATATTCCATTTAAAGTTATAAACAAAATAATGGCTATATTTCCCTGTGATGTATAACATATCCTTGTTGTTACCTTTATTATAGATAGTAGTTTGTAGCTCTTAATCCTGTACTTCTATCTTGCCCCTCCCTGCCTTCTCTCTCCCCACTGGTAACCATTAGTCTCTTTTCTATGAGTCTTTTCTTGTTTTGTTATATATATTTATTTTTTAGATTCCACTTCTAAGTGATAACATATAGTATTTGTCTATGACTTACTTTATTAAATATAATATTCTCTAGGTCCATTGAATTATTTTTCTTAAGAAGTATAAGCTTCAAACCCTATAAAGCATGGATCTACCCCCTGATGCCCATTCATCACGTTTTCACACACTTCACCACGCTTAGTTGTTTAGAATCATGTGTCTGGGAGCCACATGGCACAAGAAGACATTGTAAGATACACAGTCCTTTTTTTTGTGTTGTTCGTCTCTTTTTGGATACTTATAAGGTTTAAATGGCATGTAATGAGTCTAAATAGACAATATAAATGAAAATATATTTGAAAAGTGTCATATTGATTAATCCCAACCTTTACTGCCACCCAATCAGGATTACCTAGTGAATGGCTTTATTTAAACTGTTACTAATTGGAAGTTCAAAAAAAAAAATTCAGAAGAATGAATCACTTAGTTTCTGTCATTCTCAATGAAAATTTTTAGTTTATCATTTGCCAAACTGACTTATATTAGTAACATCCTTTAGCACTATTAAGTGAAAATGGCTTCCACTGAACAAAAGATGACAAACACTGATAGTCTTTGGCCATGATCCAGGTTTAAAAATTTACACATATCCTGTCTGTATCATCTAAGATCTATTCAATAAAATAAAAGACTTTCTATTCCTGGGAGCTCTATTACCTTTCACAGATGATATTTAATGTACTACCAAAATGAATATGCAGATTTAAAAGAATAAGTATTTAAAGTTAGGGAGTTCCCTGACAATCCAGTGGTCAGGATTTGGTGCTTTCACTATTGATGGCCCAGGTTCAATACCTGTTAGGGGAACTAAGATCCTACAAGTTGTGCAGCATGACCAAAAAAAAGTTACTTAAAGCTTAAAAGTGAACAGTGCATCTATTGAGATAATCATATGGTTTTTATTTTTCAATTTGTTAATGTGGTGTATTACATTGATTGATTTGCGGATATTGAAGAATCCTTGCATCCCTGGGATAAAGCCCACTTGGTCATGGTGTATGATCTTTTTAATGTGTTGTTAGATTCTGATTGCTAGAATTTTGTTAAGGATTTTTGCATCTATGTTCATCAGTGATATTGGCCTGTAGTTTTCTTTTTTTGTGGGATCTTTGTCAGGTTTTGGTATTAGGGTGATGGTGGCCTGGTAGAATGAGTTTGGAAGTTTACCTTCCTCTGCAATTTTGTGGAAGAGTTTGAGCAGGATAGGTGTTAGCTCTTCTCTAAATTTTTGGTAGAATTCAGCTGTGAAGCTGTCTGGACCTGGGCTTTTGTTTGCTGGAAGATTTTTGATTACAGTTTCAATTTCTGTGCTTGTGATGGGTCTGTTAAGATTTTCTATTTCTTCCTGATTATCTCAATAGATGCAGAGAAAGCCTTTGACAAAATTCAATACCCATTTATGATAAAAACTCTCCAGAAAGCAGGAATAGAAGGAACATACCTCAACATAATAAAAGCTATATATGACAAACCCACAGCAAACATTATCCTCACTGGTGAAAAATTGAAAGCATTTCCTCTAAAGTCAGGAACAAGACAAGGGTGCCCACTTTCACCATTACTATTCAACATAGTTTTGGAAGTTTTGGCCCCAGCAATCAGAGCAGAAAAAGAAACAAAAGGAATCCAAATTGGAAAAGAAGAAGTAAAACTCTCACTATTTGCAAAGACATGATCCTCTACATAGAAAACCCTAAAGACTCCACCAGAAAATTACTAGAACTAATCAATGACTATAGTAAAGTTGCAGGATATAAAATCAACACACAGAAATCCCTTGCATTCCTATACACTAATAATGAGAAAACAGAAAGAGAAATTAAGGAAACAATTCCATTTACCATTGCAACGGAAAGAATAAAATACTAAAGACCTATATATAGAAAACTATAAAACACTGGTGAAAGAAATCAAAGAGGACACTAATAGATGGAGAAATATACCATGTTCATGGATTGGAAGAATCAATATAATGAAAATGAGTATACTACCCAAAGCAATTTATAGATTCAATGCAATCCCTATCAAGCTACCAACAGTATTCTTCACAGAGCTAGAACAAATAATCTCACAATTTGTATGGAAATACAAAAAACCTTGAATAGCCAAAGCGATCCTGAGAAAGAAGAATGGAACTGGAGGAATCAACCCACCTGACTTCAGGCTCTACTACAAAGCCACAGTTATCAAGACAGTATGGTACTGGCACAAAGACAGAAATATTGATCAATGGAACAAAATAGAAAGCCCAGAGATAAATCCATGCACATATGGACACCTTATCTTTGACAAAGGAGGCAAGAATATACAATGGATTAAAGACAATCTCTTTAACAAGTGGTGCTGGGAAATCTGGTCAACCACTTGTAAAAGAATGAAACTAGAACACTTTCTAACACCATACACAAAAATAAACTCAAAATAGATTAAAGATCTAAATGTAAGACCAGAAACTATAAAACTCTTAGAGGAGAATATAGGCAAAACACTCTCTGACATACATCACAGCAGGATCCTCTATGACCCACCTCCCAGAATATTGGAAATAAAAGCAAAAATAAACAAATGGGACCTAATTAACCTTAAAAGCTTCTGCACATCAAAGGAAACTATTAGCAAGGTGAAAAGACAGCCTTCAGAATGGGAGAAAATAATAGCAAATGAAGCAACTGACAAACAACTAATCTCAAAAATATACAAGCAACTCCTACAGCTCAACTCCAGAAAAATAAATGACCCAATCAAAAAATGGGCCAAAGAACTAAATAGACATTTCTCCAAAGAAGACATACAGATGGCTAACAAACACATGAAAAGATGCTCAACATCACTCATTATCAGAGAAATGCAAATCAAAACCACTATGAGGTACCATTTCACACCAGTCAGAATGGCTGTGATCCAAAAGTCTACAAATAATAAATGCTGGAGAGGGTGTGGAGAAAGGGAACCCTCTTACACTGTTGGTGGGAATGCAAACTAGTACAGCCACTATGGAGAACAGTGTGGAGATTCCTTAAAAACTGGAAATAGAACTGCCTTACGATCCAGCAATCCCACTGCTGGGCATACACACTGAGGAAACCAGAAGGGAAAGAGACACGTGTACCCCAATGTTCATCGCAGCACTGTTTATAATAGCCAGGACATGGAAGCAACCTAGATGTCCATCAGCAGATGAATGGATAAGAAAGCTGTGGTACATATACACAATGGAGTATTACTCAGCCATTAAAAAGAATACATTTGAATCAGTTCTAATGAGGTGGATGAAACTGGAGCCTATTATACAGAGTGAAGTAAGCCAGAAGGAAAAACACCAATACAGTATACTAACGCATATATATGGAATTTAGAAAGATGGTAACCATAACCCTGTGTACGAGACAGCAAAAGAGACACTGATGTATAGAACAGTCTTATGGACTCTGTGGGAGAGGGAGAGGGTGGGAAGATTTGGGAGAATGGCATTGAAACATGTAAAATATCATGTATGAAACAAGATGCCAGTCCAGGTTCAATGCATGATACTGGATGCTTGGGGCTGGTGCACTGGGACGACCCAGAGGGATGGTATGGGGAGGGAGGAGGGAAGAGGGTTCAGGATGGGGAACACATGTATACCTGTGGTGGATTCATTTTGATATTTGGCAAAACTAATACAATTATGTAAATTTTAAAAATAAAATAAAATAAAAATAAAAGTGAACAGTGCAAAACAGAGAAGAAAACAATAGAATGAGAAAGACTAGAGACCTCTTCAAGAAATTAGAGATACCAAGGGAACATTTCATGCAAAGATGGGCACAATATAGGACAGAAACAATAAGGACATAATGGAAGCAGAAGACATTAAGAAAAGGTGGCAAGAATATACAGAAAACTATACAAAAAAGGTCATAATGACCCGGGCAACCTCAATGGTGTGGTCATTCACCTACAGCCGGACATCAGAGTGTGAAGTCAAGTGGGCCTTACGAAGGATTACCATGAACAAAGCTAGTGGAGGTGATGGAATTCCAGCTGAGCTATTTCTAATCCTAAAAGATGATGCTGTTAAAGTGCTGCACTCGAAATGCCAGCAAATTTTTAAAACTCAGCAGTGGCCACACGACTGGAAAAGGCCAGTTTTAATTCTAATCCCCCAAAAGGGCAATGCCAAAGAATGTTCAAATTGCCCCACAATTAAACTCATTTCACATGCTAGCAAGGTAATGCTCAAAATCCTTAAAGCTAGGCTTCGACAGTACATGGACCAAGAACATCCAGATGTACAAGCTGGATTTAGAAAAGGCAGAGGAACCTGAGATCAAATTGCCAACATCCATTGGATTACAGAAAAAGTAAGGGAATTCAAGAAAAACATCTGCTTCTGCTTCATTGACTACTAAAACCTTTGACTGTGTGGATAACAACAAACTGGAAAATTCTTCAAGAGATGGGAATACCAGATCACCTTACCTGCCTCCTGAGAAATCTGTATGCAGGTCAAGAAGCAACAGTTAGAACCAGACATGGAACAATGACTGGTTCCAAATTGGGAAAGGAATATGTCAAGGCTGTATATTGTCACCCTGCTTATTTAACTTCTACTCAGAGTACATCATGCAAAATGCCAGGCTGAATGAGGCACAAACTGGAATCAAGATTGCCGGGAGAAATATCAATAACCTTAGATATGCAAATGACACCAACCTAATGGCAGAAAGTGAAGAGGAACTAAAGAGTGTCTTGATGAAGGTGAAAGAGGAGAGTGAAAACCTGGCTTAAAAGTCAACATTCAAATAAGTAAGATCATGACATCTGGTTCCATCACTTCATGGCAAATAGAGAGGTAAACAATGGAAACAGTGAGAGACTTCATTTTGTTGGGCTCCAAAATCACTGCAGATGGTGACTGCAGCCATGAAATTTAAGACGCTTTTTCCTTGACAGAAAAGCTACAATAAACCAAGACAGCATATTAAAAAGCAGAGACATCACTTAGCCAACAGAAAAGCTACAATAAACCAAGACAGCATACTAAAAAGCAGAGACATCACTTAGCCAACACACGTCCTTACAGTCAAAGCTATGGTTTTTCCTGTAGTCATGTAGGGATGTGAGAGTTGGACCATAAAGAAGAATGTGCACCAAAGAACTGATGCTTTCGAATTCTGTGGTGCTGGAGATAACTCAAGAGTTCCTTGGACAGCAGGGAAATCAAACCAGTCAATTCTATATGAAATCAACCTTGACTCTTCATTGGAAGAACTGATGCCGAAGTTGCAGTTCCAATACTTTGGCCACTTGATGCAAATAGCCGACTCATTGGAAAAGATCCTGACACTAGTAAACATGGAGGGCTTGAGAAGGGAATGATAAGAGGACAGGATAGTTGGATAGCATGATGGACTCAATGGACATGAGTTAGAGCAAACTCCAGGAAATAGTGAAGGATGAGGAATTCTGGCATGCCGCAGTCTATGGCATCGCAAAGTGTCGGACATGACAGTAACTGAACCACAACATATGGCAGTTCATTATTTTATTCACCACTTTTTACCCATGATAAAAATAAATTTAAAACAAAATTAATAGTTTTCCTATTTAAAAGCAAATTTCCTTTGCCATAGTTACGTCCTTTTCAATCCTAACTTTTTTTGTGTGTTTATCTTCTTCTGCACCTTGATGACATTTTTTCTAAACTATTATTTTACAGGTTTCTTCTAGAATGACTTTGATTTTGTTGAGGAATTCTGTTTTTAAAATTTTGATTTAATTTCTTTATTTTCATTTCTCTATATTGTTTGGATTTGTCTTTGTCTTCTTGAGATGAAAGCATAGGTCATTTATTTTCAATCTTTTTTAAAAATAATGCATTTAAGGCTGTGAAGTTTCTGTGGCTGCAAGCCACAGATACTGATATATAATATTTTCATTGTCATTAAGTTGTAAGTTTATAATTTCCATTTGATATCACCTTTAGCCCGAGTAATAAGTATGCTATTAAATTAGCTCAGGTTTTCTATTTATGTTATTCAAGTTGTTAATAGCCTTACTGTTTTTTTCCTACACCTCATGTGCCTCATGCATTGCAGGCAGATTTTTTACCACTGAGCCACTGGGGAAGGTTCAAGTAGCTATAGCATTATTCATTTAACTACTGAGCTCCAAACTTTTTTAAAAGAAAAACCTTCAAGGAAAAATTGAAAAACCCACAAAGTGCAAGATGTTAGCACACCCTTCTCTTAAAAACATACTGTAACATCGTGTACTTTGTGGATTTTTCAACATTCATAAGACACATCTGTTATCTCACTGCATAAGCTACTTGAATGTCCTCATGACATGGCAGCTAGCTTCCCCCAGAGCAAGCGATCAGAGAGAAAGGGGCAAAAAGGAAGCCCCAATACATTCATTACCTAGTTTCAGAAGTCACACATCATACTTGAAGTGAGTTACCAGGTCTAGCTCATTCAAGGGATGAGAGGTTAAGGTACCACCTTTTGAAAAGAGGAGTATCAAAGAATTTCAGCACACATTTTAAAACTACCTCATGTTTTTTTTCCTTTTAATCCTTTGTCTTCAGATCTTTTGTCTGACACTTGGAAGCATTTATTTATATTTTTTCCCATTTGAACCATGATATTTTGGGTTTGGAGTGTTTTTTTATATGCAACACATACTTGAATATTTAAAAATCCAATTTTATGGTCTCTGATTTTCAATAGGTGAATTTAATTCATTAACATTATAATTACTGATGCTTAGACATTCTTGACAGCTTATTTTTTACTTTTTATTTGCCATACCTTTAATTATTTCCTTCTGATTATTTCCTCTCTGCTCTGTAATAATTTATCAATTTTTATTTCTTTGGTGTTTTTTTTCTTATTTACTGATTCTAAAGTTACACCATTTGTGTTGGTTGGTTAGGGTTACTACCAGAAGAAAACAACATAGCCGGGGCACATTAAACAAGAGAAATATTATTTTCTCATAGCTGTGGAGGCTGGAAGTTTTAAGACGAAGGTGTTGACAGGTTTGGTTTCTCCTGATGCCTCTGTCATTGTCTTGCAGGTGACCATCTTCTTGCTGGATTTACCTCTGTGCACATACATCCCTGTTGGTCTTTCTTCCTCTTCTTATAAATACACCAGCCATTTTGGATTAGGGCTCCACCTCCATGGCCTCATTTAACCTTAATTATATCTTTAAAGGCTTCACTTCCAAATATATTACATTGGGAGTTACAGCTTTAGCATATCGGTTTGGAAGGAGAGGAGGATGTAACTCACTTCATAAAATCACCCATTCCTATTTTTCTGGTGAATATTCTTAAATTCTTTACATACTCGTATCAGCTTATTTTTCTAACAACACATGGGGTTTATCAGTATTTACTTATTTTGACCTCTCCATTCACCTGCTTTGCTACAACTTAATTATTCACCCTTCCTTTCCCAGGAACATTTTCTTGATTCCTAGTCCCCCTTCTTACAACATGGAGAACTTTGGCGCTTTTGTCAACTTTAGCAGTCATCTTATCTGGACGTTAGATTTCTGCTTTCTTTCTTCAATCTGATTTTGTGTGTTTTCCCATTTTCAGTGGATTCTTCACAACTTCTGGTCCCTTTATGTATTCTTGACTTTAATTCCAGTTATAAGTCTTAAACACACAGACACACACACTTACATTTCATCATTAATAAAGGTATGGCAGAGGAGGGAGAAGCTGATGAACACACTCAATCCACTATCTTAAAACAGAAGAGGTACATTTCATATAGAAGTTAATTCTACAGAGTAGAGACTTCTGACTGGGAAAATTTGAACTTGGAAATTCAAGACAGGTTTGAGTCAATAGAAGTCAAAAAAAATTATATTCATAATATTGTTTACAAGTATTTTAATTAATTTACATTGATTCAGTTATAATGCTAAATTGTAATTCTTGCTTCAGAAGTGTACAGGTATAAGACTCTTCTAAATAAAAACAGTGCCAAAGAAGCTATTTTATGTCAATTTGATCACCAAGTAAGTGCCTTAGGAGTGGCAGATGTAAGGCATACTACAGAAATCATGCCAACGGAAGACAAACTACCCAGTATCATTATGCCAAGGGAAGGCACAGGTGGTTGGAGAGCAGCAGCTACAGGTCTTTTTATAATGTTATCAAATGGCACACACTTGACTCCAGCTGTTCCTGTGCCAATGGCCAAGGTAATTAGGGATGCCAACATGAGAGAGTTCAGAAGGCACATTCATCCTCATGCCATCCAACATTGGACCAGAGAAACAATCTTGGGTGGCACATTAACTGGCTTTTGTGCTACAGAAATAATTAGGTTGGAGAGGTCACTTCAACTTTGAAAAGCAGGATAAGGTCCCAAAGGCACAGAATTAAAAGTATTTCTATGACCAATAGAAAGATTTCAAAACCACACAACTTCTACCTAGAGAAAGCAGGGACAACGAAGAGTCTAGAGCTTCAACAACAGTGAAATTTTAAAATATTTTTAGAGTTACAGAAAAGTTTGCAGTACAAAGACCTTTTTTTCTTGAATCATTGGAGAGTAAGCTGCCAACATACTCTTGAATATGCTTGTGTTTATCTCCTACAAATTTGGATATTGTCAATCAAATCATTAGAATCATGAAATGAACACTGGTAACATGACTCTCATTTAATCACTGAAGTTTCACCATTTATTGCAGTAATGTTCTTCACATCATACAGATCCATTTCTTGATAGATTTAGCTGCTGTGTCTCTTTAGTATAAAATAGTTCTTCAGTCTTTCCACTGATATGAACTTAGATTTTTTGAAGAATATAGGCTAGATATTAGAATGTCCCTCAATTTGAGTTCAATTGGTGTTTCCACATGATTAGATCCAGATTATGCACATTTTTAAGGGCTGTTGTTTCCTTATTAAAATATATAAGGTAGCAAATTATTTTTACTTGTTCAGTTTTGATCATTTGATTAACATGGTGATCTACCAGCCTTGTCCACTGTAAAGTAACTCTTTTTCCTTTTGTAAACTGCCTTGTGGGGAAATATTTTAAGACTATGTAAATAATACCCTGCCACATTCATTAATGATTGTTGCCTTATTCAAGTACTGTTATGATATTTGCCAAACTGTGATTTTCCTCATTTTATCATTCCTTTTAGATGTATTAAACAACTTTATTTATTTACTTATGTAATTACTTATATCGATGTGAATGCAGGGTGCCTCATTTTATTATATAACATTTTATTATATAATGGATTATAGGCATACTCTGGAGATATTGTGGGTTCAGTTTCAGACCATTGCAATAAAGCAAGTCACAAGAATTTTTTTGGTTTCCTATCGCATGTAACAGAGAAGACAATGGCACCCCACTCCAGTACTCTTGCCTGGAAAATCCCATGGATGGAGGAGCCTGGTAGGCTGTAGTCCATGGGGTCGCTAAGAGTTGGACATGACTGAGCGACTCCACTTTCACTTTCCACTTTCATGCATTGGAGAAGGAAATGGCAACCCACTCCAGTGTTCTTGCCTGGAGAATCCCAGGGACGGGGGAGCCTGGTGGGCTTCTGTCTATGGGGTCGCACAGAGTCGGACACGACTGAAGCGACTTAGCAGCAGCAGCAGCATTACATGTAAAATTTATGTTAACACTACACTGTAGACTATTAAGTATGCAATAGCATTATGTCTTAGAAAACAATGTACATACCTTAATTTTAAAAGGCCGCAGAGTGCCTGAAGAACTATGGACAGAGGTTCATAATACTGTACAGGAGGCAGCAAACACAACCATCCTAAAGAGAAGGCAAAGTTGTTGTCTGAGGAGGCTTTACAAATAGCTGAAGAAAGAAGAGAAGTGAAAAGCAAGGGAGAGAGGGAAAGCTACACCAAACTAAATGCAGAGTTCCAGAGAACAGAAAGTAGAGATAAGAAGACTTTCTTCAATGAACAATGCAAAGCAATAGAGGAAAACAACAGAAGGGGAAAGATGAGAGATCTCTTTAAGATAATTGGAAATATCAAAGGAACATCTCATGCAAAGGTGGGCACAATAAAGGACAGAAACAGTAAAGACCTAATAGAAACAGGAGAGATCAGAAAGATGCCACAAGAATACACAGAACTGTACAAAAAAGATTTTCATGACCCGGATAACCACAATGGTGTCGTCATTCACTCAGGGCTAAACATTCTAGAGTGTGACGTCAGGTGGGCCTTAGCAACAGTATTGCCAATAAAACTAGCAGAGGTGATGGAATTCCAACAGAGCTATTTAAAAGCCTAAAAGTTGATGCTATTAAAGTGCTGCACTCAATATGTCAGCAAAATTGAAAAAGCAGTGGCCACAGGACTGGAAAAAGTCCCTCTTCATCCGAATTCCCAAGAAGGGTAGTACTAAAGAATGTTCAAACTACTGGACGATTGCACTCATCTCCCATGCTAGTAAAGTTATGCTCAAAATCCTTCAATCTAGGCTTCAGCATTACACGAACTGAGAAGTTCTAGATGTTCAAGCTGGGTTTAGAAAAGGCAGAGGAACCAGAGATCAAATCGCCAACATTCACTGGATAACAGAGAAAGCAAGGGAATTCCAGAAAAACATCTACTTCTGCTTCATTGACTATGCTAAAGCCTTTGACTGTGTGGATCATAACAAACTGGAAAACTTTTTACCTGTCTCCTGAGTATGCGGGTCAAGAAGCAACAGTTAGAACCTTATATGGAACAACTGACAGGTTCAAAATTGATCAAGGAGTACAAGTCTGTTTACTGTCACCCTGTTTATTTAGTTTATACGCAGAATACATCATTCACAATGCCAGGCTGGATGAGTTACAAGGTGGAATCAAGATTGCTGGGAGAAATATAAACAACCTCAGATATGCAGATGATAGATACCACTTTAATGGCAGAAAGTGAAGAGAAACTAAAAGCCTCTTGATGAGGGTGAAAGAGAAAAGGGAAACAGACAGCGTAAAACTTAATATGAAGAAAACTAAGATCACATGGTATTTGGTGCCATCACTTCATGGCAGATAGAAGGGGAAAATGTGGAAGCAGTGACAGATCCTCTTCTTGGGCTCTAAAATCACTGTGGATGGTGACCTGCAGCAATGAAATTGGACGAAGATTGCTTCTGGGCAGGAAAGCTATAACCAACCTAGACAGTGTATTAAAAAGCAAAGACACCACTTTGCTGACAAAGGCCCATATTGTCAAAGCTATGGTCTTTCCAGTAGTCACGTATGGATGTGAGATTTGGACCATAAAGAAGGCAGAGTGCTGAAAGAATTAATGTTTTCTAACTGGTGTTGGGGAAGACTCTTGAGAGTCTCTTGGACTGCAAGGAGATCAAACTAGTCAATCCTAAAGGAAATCAACCCTGAATACTCATTGGAAGGACTGATGCTGAAGCTGAAGCTCCAATATTTTGGCCACCTGATGCAAGGAGTTGACTCACTGGAAAAGACCTTGATGCTGGGAAAAATTGAAGGCAAAAGAACAAGGCAACAGAGGATGAGATGGTTGGATGGCATCACCAATTCTATGGACATGAACTTTGCAAACTCCAAGAAGTGGTAAGGGACAGGGAAGCCTGGCATGCTGAAGCCCGTGGGGTTGCAAAGAGTCAGACACGACGTGGCAACTAAATAACAAAACTGTTTAACAAGTGCTATCGTCTGAGTCTTCAGTGAATTGTGGTAGTAACATAAAAGACCACTGTTCACATATCACCCTAACCATGAAAAAGTTTGAAACATTGCAAGAATTACCAAAATTTGACAAAAAGCCATGTAATAAGCAAATACTATTGGAAAAATAGTGTGATGGACTTCCTTGAGGTAGGGATACAACAGACTTTTGATTTGTAAAATATGCAGTATCTATAAAGGACAGTGAAGTGGAGGTGCAATGAAATAAGGTGTACCTGTATAATCATCCCATACCATTTTCATATATTCATTAAATATTAAAAATATTTCCTAGTTTCTCTTATGATTTTTTTTTTTTGCAAGTTTTTTTTTTCTTCTCTTTTTTAAATTTTTTAAATTTTTTTTTATTTTTAAACTTTACATAATTGTATTAGTTTTGCCAAATATCAAAATGAATCCATTCTTCTTTGAATGACACTTTCACTGTAGCACTGTTTCATATGCTGTTAGTTGGGAAATCTGTATATGTATGTATATTACTGACATAATTCATTTGGTGTCATATTTCAGTCTTCTAAAGTGTATTGTGGTTTATTTTATGGACCAGCAGACAGTCTATGTTTAGTTATTATCCCATAGACATTTGAAAAGAACGTGCATTCTAAAGTTGTTGGAGATAAGTTCAAAATCTGTCAGTTTAAGTTGGTTAGAAGGTTCAACATATCTTTTCTGATTTTTTTTTTTTAGTACTCGTTCTTTGAATACTGCATTTGTCTGTTTCTCTTTGTTGTTGTCAGCTTTTGCTTCATATATTTGAAGTTGTTATTTTGTACATAAACATTTAGAAATATGTCTTTCTATTCAACTTTATCACAAGTGTCCTTTTTTATCTCTGGTAATACTTCGTCATGAAATCTAATTTGTCTGATACCTTACTGTTTGCAGGGTATTATCTTTATAATTTCAATCTATTTTGTCATAATAACTTAAGTGTTTCATCTTAGAGACAGAATATAATTAGGTCTTGCTTTTTATCCAGTTCCACAATCTTGGTCTTAAAAAAAATTCAGTCTCTACTTTTTAATTGGAGTGTGAATTTAATTGAATTTAATATAATTATAAATATTTGGGTTTAAGTATCATGGGTCTTATCACCATCTTGCTTGTTTGTTATTTGTTATCCTGTACTGCCCTCTGTGGGGTTCAGTACTTTTAAAGTGTTTTTACATTTCTGTATTGACTTTTTATTTTTCGTTTTTGGCTGTGCCGGGTCTTCGCTGCTGTGTGGGCTTTCCTCCAGTTGCAGCAGGCGGGGCTGCTCTCTAGTTGTAGTGCATGGCTTCTCACTTCAGTAGATTCTCTTCTAGAGCATGGGCTCTAGGCACAGGGGCTTCAGTAGTTGCAGAGCATAGGCTCGATAGTTGTGGAGACAGCTTAGATGCTCCGTGACATGTGGGATCTTCCTGGATCAGGGGTTGAACCCACATCTCCTGCACTGGCAGGTGGACTCTTCACAATGAGCCACCAGGGAAGCCTTCTCTATTGACTTTTTAAAGTTGCATATCTACTTAAAATTTTAAGAAAATCATCTAGGCACTATAACATGCAGTCTTATCACAGTTTATTTAGAATAATATTATACCACTACAGGTAAAATGCACAAACGTTACAGCAGTGTCATTTTTATTTACCCCAACTCCTTGTGATGTAATTTCATACCTATATATGTTATAAATACAATAGTGTATTGTTGGTACCTTTGCTCTAAACAGTTATAGTTTAAAGACATTCTTCCACTAGGAAAAATAGTTTTATTAGAAGTATTATTAATAATACTTTTATTGATTTGTTAAGAAAATACTTTCATTGTTAATATTTACCATCTCCAGAGCTCTTCATTCTTTTATGTAGACCCACATTTGTTAGCATATTTGTTCTACCTAAAGAATTTCCTTGTGGTGCAGGAATTTTTCTTGTGGTTCAGATCTGCTGGTGTTGAGTTGTCTCAGCTTTTATTTATCCAAAAGTCTCTTTATTTCATTCTCATTTTAGAATAAATTTCACTGGATATAAAATTGTGTTGAAAGTTTTGATTTTTTTCAGTACTTAATGCTCCATTATCTTCTGTCATCATTGATTCTGATGAGAAGTCAGCCATAATTCCTATTAGCTGTTAATACTTCTACATAAATTTTTTATGGGTATTTTAAAGATTTTTCTCTTCATCATTGGTTTCAGTATTTTGGATACTGTGCCAAGATATTGTGGGCCTGGGTAAAGCTGCCTTCTGTTTGGAGCTCACTGAGCTTCTTATGTCTGTAGACTAACTTCTTTCACCAATTACATATGTTTTATAGAGTACTTGATTTTGTCTTACCTGTTACTGAGGCTTTGTTCATTTTTGCAGTGTTTTCTTTCTTTCCTTCAAATTGGATGATCTCTACTGAACTATCCTATTCACTAATCCTTTATTATATGGGGCCAATACTTTTTAAAGTAGATTTTTTCATTTTAGATTTCATATTTTTCATTTCTAGAATTCCTCCCCTCCCACTTTCTTAGTTTGTGTCTCTGCTAAGAATCCCTATATATTCACTAATTATGTTCTTTTAAAATCCTTGAACATGTTTATAATAGCTGCTCCAAAGTGCTTGTCTGCCCATCTCAATCTCTTGGTATCCTAGGGTCTGTTACTATTAGCTTTTTTCTCTTCATAATACATCACATTTCCCTACTTCTTCACAAACGTAGTAATATGTTTATGCTGGACATTGTGGATGTCACATTGTAGGGAGTCTGGATTATAACTGTCTTTCTTTAAAGGCTATTGAATCTTTTGTACTAACAAGCATTAAATTAGTAGTGGATTACTTTGATCCTGCCAAGTTGGTTTTATGATTTTTAAAGGCAATTTTGTAAATTGTCATAGGATGTGGCCCTTATTCTTAAAGGATGACATTTCTGGGGTTTCATATAAATGCTCAGAGGTTGCTTCACTTTGGCTGAACCAGAATTAAAGCATTTCTCAGCATTGTGCAGCCTCTCCATTCAGCTCTCTGTCACAGCAGAGGCTCTTTGATAAGCTTTGTCTATTGGGTCCCCACTCGTCACACAGATTCTCCCTTTCTGGTATCTTGCACCACAAATTCTAGAGCTCTCATCATCCCTGAATTCTGAACTCTTATCTCTTGGTCTTCAGCTAAGTGCCATCACTGGTCTCTGCTCTGGAAATAGCATCCAGGGCTCATCTGTGTATTCTCCACTTATTGAGGGTCACGGTCCTGCTGTCCTTACGGTACACTGCCTAAATACAGTTCTCTTATGTATTTTGTCCAGTTTTACAGTAAGAGGGCAAGTCTGAGAACCAGTTTGTCCATTGCCTGGAAGGGGAAAATTCCTCTTTCCCTATTTTATATCAGTTGAACCACTATTAATTATATGATTATTTTTCTTTGTTTGAATTTAGTAAGAAACAAACAACATTGAACTATAGGGACCAGTGAGAAACTGACACTTTTCTATAGGACAAGAGATTGAGTATTCCAATAAATGGGGTTCTGTAAATCATTCAGGCTAGATCAGATTGTCATTCTACAAAAAGTAGTCTTACTGAAATCTTTGTATATTTTCATAAAGGATAAAAAGAAAAGACTAGCTTTCTTAGACTTAGTTATGGGTAGTTATCAAGTCATAAATTACTAAGCTTTGGGGAACTTTCTAATCTTTATATGAGCAGTTTGGTATAATTGGAAATGGCATGGATTTTATAATCAAACATATCTGAGTTTGAATCATGATTTTCAGTTTTCCTTATCAATTTATCAACTATGAAATAGGTATAATAATTCTACTGGTTAGGATTATTATGCAAATTGAATAATAACATACATAGCCTCTGGTGTAATGCAGCCATTTTGCAGCTGATTAAGAAAAATTAATTCCTTTAATGTTTTAAGCTGTAATGATTTTGTTACTGGTAATCATAAAGCACTGCTATAAATTTAAGCAGGCATAAAAACAAATATCTTCTACTGTTATAAAAAATAAAGACTTGCATTATTCATCCTACAAGATTAAAACAATTCTTTAAATGGAAGAGCTGAAATTTTATTTTATTTACTTTCTTTGAAATGAGTTAAAATTGGAAAAAAATTAGGTTTTACTCTTTGAATGCTTTTACTTGGAGTGATATACCCTAGAATACAACATTTTATGGTTTTATTTGATCCATTTTGGACACAAAATTGATGACATGTCATGCTTAAAAGTAGAGTTTGTGACATTTAAGGCTCTTAGTGATTAACAGTTCAAACATAATAGCACATTGCAGGGAGTTATACAGAATTAGAAAGCAGCTAGTGCCAAGTTTAACACTTATAACTCACCTTCAAAAAATATACTGAAAACTTCTGATTCCAGTTATCCATTTAAGAATATATAAGAGGATACTCTTGATAACAACTAGAACAGCTCGATAAATAATTTTTTAAATTGTTTGTTTTTTTGAAGACACTGGAGACCTACCAAGGCAGTATTTGAATGACCAAGATCCTAGACAGAAGCAAAGCCCAGAGAGGTCAGTCTGACATTTGGTGCTGCTTTTGCTTTCAAAGCATTTGCAAATTTGTAATTGGTGGCTCAGAGGCTGAGAAATTTAGCAGAAACCAGTGTTTGAAAAGTTGACAAACCACACAGAGCTTTAGGCAAGAGCCAGACTCCTCTGTCCTAAACTTTCTCCCGGAGTTTGCTCAGTTTCATGCCCATTGAGTCAGTGATGCTATCTAACCACCTCATCCTCTGCTGCCCTCTTCTCCTTTTATCTTCAATCTTTCCCTGCATCAGTGTCTTATCCAATGAGTTGGCTTTTGCATCACGTGGCCAAAGTATTGGAGCTTTACCTTTGGCATCAGTCCTTTCAATGAATATTCAGGGTTGATTTCCTTTAGGACTGACTGGTTTGATCTCTGTGTAGTCCAAGGGATTCTGAAGAGTCTTCTCCAACACCACAATTCAAAAGCATCAATTCTTCAGCGCTCAGCCTGTATGGTCCAACTCTCACATCTGTACATGACTACTAGAAAAACCACAGCTTTGACTATATGGACCTTTGTCAGCAAAGCGATATCTTCATTTTTTAATACGTTGTCTAGGTTTGTCATAGCTTTCCTATCAAGGAGCAAGCATCTTTAATTTCATGACTGCAGTAACTGTCCACAGTGATTTTGGAAAGGAGTATAACAAGAATATATATTGTCATTCTGTTTATTTAACATATCCAGAATACATTATGCAAAACACTGGCCTGGATGACACACACATACAAGCTGGAATCAAGATTGCCAAGTGAAATAAAAATAACCTCAGATATGCAAATGATGACACCCTAATGGTAGAAAGTGAAGAGGAACTAAAGAGCCTCTTGATGAAGGTCAAAGAGGAGAGTGAAAAAGATGGCTTGAAACTCAACATTCAAAAAACTAAGATTATGGCATCTGGTCCCATCACTCCATGGCAAACAGAAGCAGAAAAAGTGGAAGCAGTGACAGATTTTATTTCCTTGGGCTCCAAAATCACTGTGGACACTGACTGGGCTAAGGTTACAAAGTTAGTAGCATCTGCTGAGGAGGCAGAGCTTTAGGCTGGGACTCCCGAAGGACTACAGTCTTTATATAAGTATAAAGTGGAAATACACTCTCAGACTGAAACTCAGCTTCAAATAAACTCAATTACAGAATAGATTAAAATGTAGTTTAACTTTTAACCTAACTATTATAGTTGCCAGAAGCAAAGTAAATCCTTTCTGGAGGAAAATAACATCATACATAGTCTCAAATTATCACTAAACTTTTAAAATCTTATGTCCAAAATTCAATTTAAAAAAAGGTAAGAGTAAATAACTGCCAAACAACAGCAACAACCAAAAGGCTTACCAAAAAGTCATTAGTTTGGAGAAAAAGAGGAAAAATACACTAATAAAAGAGAAAAATGGAATAAATATAGTTAATACAAAGAAGGGCAAGAATGGTTAGATGAAAGAACATATAATAAGTCGGAGAAACAGAAAAGAAATAGTGTACTGTTATTTATGTCATATGTCAAACTAAATAATCCAGTTATAGACAGACTGCCTTTTCTTTTTCTTGGTTGTTTCCTTTGCTGGGCAGAAACTTTTTGGTTTGACATAGTCCTGCTTATATATTTTAGCTTTCACTGCCTTTGCTTTTGGTGTCTTACTCAAAAAAAATCACTGCCAAGACCATTGTCAAAGGGCTTTTTCTCAATGTTCTCTTCTAGGAGTTCTATGACTTCAGGTATTACATGTAACTCTGTAACCCATTTTGAGTTCTTTTTTGAGAGTGGACCCAGTTCCATTCTTTTGCATGAGGCTATCCAGTTTTCCCATCACCATTTACTGAAGAGACTATCCTCTCCCCATTGTGTGTTTCTGGTGCCCCTGTCAAAGGTTAGGAAACAGTATATGCATAGGTTTACTGCTAGGCTCTCTATTCTGTTCCATTGGTCTCTATGCCTGCTTTTATATGAGTATCATTAAAATATGGAATACAATGTCACCATTAAAGTAATGATATAGATCTATATTTATTTTACGAAAAACTGTCACTGTAACATTGTTGAATGAAAAACATTCTAGCTATAAATAAAAAGTTTAATATAGAGACTTACACAGAGAAATACTTTAAAGGATGTTCATTTCTGCAGAAGAAAATTCCAAGTGATTTTTTTAGTTTTTGTTCTTTATATTTTATGGTATTATTTTTTATTATTATTTAGTCCTATAATCAAAACATTTTATTTTCGTCTAAGGGCTTCCTGAATCAACAATTTTGCTTACAAAGTATATTATCCTATATAGTCATGAAATTTGGGTCCTGTTTCAGGTTATTATTTCTTGCAACTGGCATGTAAAAGCCATCTCTTACTAGTAACAACACATGGTATCTCTTTAGTACTTCCCAGTTTACAGAGTACTTTCAATACAGTATCTGCACAGAGACTCAAAAACAATCTCAAAATGGATTAAAAACCTAAATATGACACCAGATACTATAAAACTCTTAGAGGAAAACATAGGCAAAATACTCTTGTGTAAATTGTGGCAATAATTTTTGGATCCATCTCATAAAGTGAAGAAAACAAAAGCAAAAATAAAGAAGTGGGACCTAATTAAACTTAAAAACCTTTGCACAGCAAAGAAACCATTCACAAAATAAAAAGGCAACCTAGTAAACAGAGAAAATATTTGCAAATGATATGACTGGTAAGGGGTTAATATTCATATATCCCCTTGATCTAGCCTTGTTGTGGTGATGGGGCTTGCGTAACTCAGTGAATCTATGAGCCATGCTGTGCAGGGCCATCCAAGACAAATAGGTCATAATGATGTTCTGATAAAATGTGTCCACTGCACCTTATCTTTGACAAAGGAGGCAAGAATATACAATGGAGAAAAGTCAATCTCTTTAACAAATGGTGCTGGGAAAACTGGTCAACCACTTGTAAAAGAATGAAACTAGAACACTTTCTAACACCATACACAAAAATAAACTCAAAATAGATTAAAGATCTAAACGTAAGACCAGAAAATATAAAACTCCTAGAGGAGAATATAGGCAAAACACTCTGACATACATCACAGCAGGATCCTCTATGACACACCTCCCAGAATATTGGAAATAAAAGCAAAAATAAACAAATGGGACCTAATTAAACTTAAAAGCTTCTGCACAACAAAGGAAACTATAAACAAGGTGAAAAGACAGCCTTCACAATGGGAGAAAATAATAGCAAATGAAGCAACTGAAAAAGAACTAATCTCAAAAATATACAAGCAACTCCTCCAGCTCAATTCCAGAAAAATAAATGACCCAATCAAAAAATGGGCCAAGACCTAAATAGACATTTCTCCAAAGAAGACATACAGATGGCTAACAAACACATGAAAAGATGCTCAACATCACTCATTATCAGAGAAATGCAAATCAAAACCACAATGACGTACCATTTCACGCCAGTCAGAATGGCTACTATCCAAAAGTCTACAAGCAATAAATGCTGGAGAGGGTGTGGAGAAAAAGGAACTCTCTTACACTGTTGATGGGAATGCAAACTAGTACAGCCACTATGGAGAAGAGTGTGGAGATTCCTTTAAAAAGTGGAAATAGAACTGCCTTATGATACAGCAATCTCACTACTGGGCATACACACCGAGGAAACCAGAATTGAAAGGGACACGTGTACCCCAGTGTTCATCGCAGCACTGTTTATAATAGCCAGGACATGGAAGCAACCTAGATGTCCATCAGCAGATGAATGGATAAGAAAGCTATGGTACTTATACACAATGGAGTATTACTCAGCCATTAAAAAGAATACATTTGAATCAGTTCTAATGAGGTGGATGAAACTGGAGCCTATTATACAGAGTAAAGTAAGCCAGAAAGAAAAACACCAATACAGTATACTAACGCATATATATGGAATTTAGAAAGATGGTAACGACAACCCTGTATACGAGACAGCAAAAGAGACACTGATGTATAGAACAGTCTTTTGGACTCTGTGGGAGAGGGAGAGGGTGGGATGATTTGGGAAAATGGCATTGTAACATGTATAATATCATATATGAAACGAGTCGCCAGTCCAGGTTCGATGCATGATACTGGATGCTTGGGGCTGGTGCACTGGGACGACCCAGAGGGATGGTATGGGGAGGGAGGAGGGAGGAGGGTTCAGGATGGGGAAAACATGTATACCTGTGGCGGATTCATTTTGATATATGGCAAAACCAATACAATATGGTAAAGTTAAAAAAAAAATGTGTCCACTGGAGGAGGAAATGGCAATCCATTCCAGTATTCTTGCCATGAGAACCCCATTAACAGTATGAAAGGCAAAAAGATATGACTCCTGAATATGAGTACCCCTAGTTGGAAGTGTCCAGTATGGTACTGGGGAAGAGCAGAGGACAAATACTAATATAGCTCCAGAAAGAAGAAGGAGCTGGGCCAAACCAGAAATGATGCTCAGTTGTGAATATGTCTGGTGGTGAAAGTAAAGTCTGATGCTATACAAAACAATATTGCATAGGAACCTGGAATGTTAGGTCCATGAATCAAGGTAAATTGGACGTGGCCAAGCAGGAGATGGCAAGAGTGAATATTGACATTTTAGGAATCAGTTAATTAAAATGGACAGGAGTGGGCAAATTTAATTCATGTAAACATTATATCTACTACTGTGGGCAAGAATACATTGGAAGAAATGGAGTAGCCCTCATAGTTAACAAGAGTCTGAAATGCAGTACTTGGATGAAATCTCAAAAAGGAGAGAATGATCTCTGTTCATTGCCAAGGCAGACCTTATTCAATATCACAGTAATCCAAGTCTCTGCCCCAGCCACTGATGCCAAAGAAGTCGAAGCTGAAAGTTCTATGAAGATCTATAAGAACTTCTAGTACTAACATAAAAAAAAAAAAAAAAAAAGATGGCCTTTACATCATACGGGATTGGAATGCAAAATTAGGAAGTCAAGAGATATCCAGAGTAATAGGCCAATTTGGCCTTGGAATACAAAATGAAGTAGGGCAAAGGCTTACAGAGTTCTGTCAAGGGAACATGCTGGTCATAGCAAACATCCTTTCCCAGTAACCCAAGAGATGACTTTACACATGGACATCACTAGATGGTCAAAACCAAAATCAGATTGATTATGTTCTTTGCAGCCAAAGATGGAGAAGCTCTATACAGTCAGCAAAAACAATACCTGGAGCTGACCATGGCTCAGATCATGAGTTTCTTATTGTAAAATTCAGGCTTAAACTGAAGAAAGTAGGGAAAACAAATAGGCTACTCAGTTATGACCTAAATCAAATCTCTTATGATTATACAGTGAAAGTAACAGATTCAACAGATAAGATGTGGTAGACAGAGTGCTTGAAGAACTATGGACAAGGTTCATAACATTGTACAGGAGACAGTGACCAAAAACATCCCAAAGGAAAAAAAAATGCAAGAAGGCAAAGTGGTTGTCTGAGGAGGTTTTTTAATAAATGCTGAAGCTTTTATTATAAATAAAGGTTTTTTTTTTTTTAATATAAATAAAAATTGAAGAATGAAGAGAAGCAAAAGGCAAGTGAGAAAGGGAAATAAATACCCAACTAAATGCAGGGTTTCAGAGAATGGTGAGGAGAGATAAAAAGGCCTTCGTACATGAACAATGCAAAGGAATAGAGGAAAACAATAGAATGGAAAAGACTAGAGACCTCTTCAAGAAGACTAGAGATATCAACAGAACATTTCATGCAAGGCTGGGCATGATAAAGGATAGAAATGGTAAGGATCTAACAGGAGCAGGAGACATTAAGAAGAGGTAGGAAGAATACACAGAAGAACTATACAAAAAAAGTCTTAATGACCCAGATAACCACAGTGGTGTGGTCACTCACCTAAAGCCAGACATTCTGGAGTGTGAAGTCAAGTGGGCCTTAAAAAGCATTACTGCAAACAAAGGTAGTGGAAGTGACAGAATTCCAGCTGAGCTATTTCAAATCCTAAAGATGATGCTGTTAAAGTGTTGTACTCAATACGTGATGAAATTTGGAAAACTTAGCAGTGACCACAGGACTGGAAAAGATTAGTTTTAATTCTAATCCCACAGAAGGGCAATGCCAAAGAATGTTCAAATACTATACAAGTACACTCATTTCACATACTAGCAAGGTTAGCTCAAAATCCTTCAAGCTTTCATTCAGCAGCACATGTACCGAGAACTTCCAGATGTAGAAGTTGGGTGTCAAAGAGCCAGAAGAACCAGAGATCAAATTGGCAACATTTGCTGGATCATGGAGAAAGCAAGGGAATTCCGGAGCCTCACTGACTAGATTAAAGCCTTTGACTATGTGGATCATAGCAAATTGTAGAAAATTTTTAAAGGGATGAATTTAGACTACCTAAGACTACCAGACCACCTTACATGTCTCCTGAGAAACTTGTATACCGGTCAGGAAGCAACAGTAAGAACCAGACATGGAACAATTGAGTGGTTCCAAATTGGGAATGGAGTACCTCAAAGCTGTATATTGTCACCCTATTTATATAACTTATATGCAGAGTACATCATGTGAAATGCCAAGGTGGATGAATCACAAGTTGGAATCTAGATTGGTGGAAGAAATATCAACAGCCTTAGATCTGCAGATGATAGCACTCTAATGGCAGAAAGGAAGGAGGAACTAAAGAGCTTCTTCATGAAGGTGAAAGAGGAGAGTGAAAAAGCTGGCTTAAAAATCAGTAGTAAAAATCTAAGATCATAGCATCTGGTCCCATCACTTCATGGCAAACAGAAGGGGAAAAAGTGGAAGCAGTGACAGATTTTATGTTCTTAGGCGCCAAAATCCCTATGGATGGTGACTGCAGTCATGAAACCGAAAGACATTTCCTCCTTGGAAGGAAAACTATAACAAGCCTAAACAGCATATTAAAAAGCAGAGACAGCACTTTGTCAACAAAGGTCTGTATAGTCAAAGCTATGTTTTTTCCAGTATTGAGTATGGATGTGAGAGTTGGACCTTTATGAAGGCTGAACACCAAAGAATTGATGTTTTCGAATTGTAGTGCTACAGAAGACTCTTGAGGGACTGCAAGGAGATCAAACCAGTCAACCTTAAAGTAAATCAACTCTGAACACTCATTGGAAAGACTGATGCTGAAGCTGAAGCTCCAATACTTTGGCCACCTGGCGGGAAAAGTGGACTGACTAGAAAAGATCCCAATGCTGGGAAAGACTGAAGGCCTATGAAGCAGGGGGTGGCAGAGGATGAGATGGTTAGGTAGCATCATTGACTCAGTGGACATGAAATTGAGCAAACTCTGGGAGATAGTGGAGGACACAGGAGCCTGTTGTGCTGCAGTCCATGGGGTCACAAAGAGTCAAACGCAACTTTGTGACTGAATGACAACATTCATAATATATATAAAGCTCCTATGACTCAACATCAAAAAACCCCCAAAATCTCGACTACAAAATAAGCAGAAGAATTGAATAGACAATTGCTTCAAAAAGGATATGCAGATGGCCAACAGGCACATGAAAGGATTCTCAGCATCACTAATCATTAGGGCAATGCAAATCAAAACCACAATGAGGTATCTCCTCACACCAGTCAGAAATGGCTATCATCAAGAAGAACACAACAGCTGTTGGTGAGGATGTGGAGAAACAGGAACCATCATACACTGTTGGTGAGAATGTAAATTGGTGCAGTCACTGTGGAAAACAGTATGGGGTTTCCTCAAAAAACTAAAAGTAGTACTACTAGCAATTCCACTCCTAGATATATATCCAAAAAACAAAACCCACTAATTTGTAAAAATACATGCACTTCAATGTTTATAGCAGCATTATTTACAATTACCAAGGTATTAGATAAATGAATATATATATATGCATACCACTCAACCATAAATAAGAATGAAATTTTGCCATTTGAAGCACTATAGGTGGACTTGGAGGGCATCATGCTGAGTAAAATAAGTCAGAGGAAGACAAATACTGTATGATATCTAAAAACTACAGCAAACTAGTGAATATAACAAAAGGAGCAGACTTAAGGAACAAACTAGTGGTTACCACTTTGAAAAGGGAAGCAGGAGGGGCAGAAAGAAACAAATGGTTATTATGGGATTGTACGAAATCATCTGTGTGAAACTTAAAAATTGTAAATTGTTATAGAATTTAAAACCTCTTTTATTCAATTAAAAAAATCCAACATATGCTGCTACTGCTAAGTCACTTCAGTCGTGTCCGACTCTGTGCGACCCCATACATGGCAGCCCACCAGGCTCCCCCGTCCCTGGGATTCTCCAGGCTAGAGTGGGTTGCCATTTCCTTCTCCAGTGCATGAAAGTGGAAAGTGAAAGTGAAGTCGCTCAGTTGTGTCCGACTCTTAGCAACCCCATGGACTGCAGCCTACCAGGCTCCTCCGTCCATGGGATTTTCCAGGCAAGAGTACTGGAGTGGGGTGCCATTGCCTTCTCCAACGTCTGGATAGGTACTATATTATCATCATTTACACATAAAACTCAAAAGTTACGGACTTTGAAGACAACTTATGACCCAAATTCCATGTATCTACCATTACACCTTCCCATTACACCCTTCCTTAACATGATCTGGATATAACAGAATAGAGTATACTTCCCAGAACTGAAAGAAAGCTGATGTAGCTGAGAGGTGAGAGTAGAGGGGCTGTAGATGCCACTTCAAGGAGTTAGAATTTACCCCAAAGGCGATAGAAGATGCTAAAAGGTTTTAAATATGGAAGAATGAAATTATAAATTATGATTGTTTTGACCAGGGGTCTGCAAACATATTTTGTAAAGCACCAGAGAGTAAATATTTTAGGCTCTACAAGCCAGATAGTTTCCTGCAGCCACTCAACTCTGCCATCGTAAGGCAGTCATACACATTACATAAGTAAGTTTGGCTATGTTTCAATACCACATTTATGGATATGAAAATCTGAATTTGAATATCATGTATTTTTAATATCATGTATTTTAAAGTATATTGACACTTTTTATTTTATTTTTTTTAATGATTTAAAACTGTAAAAAGCCATTTGGGAGCTAAATTTGCTTGGTAGGCCATAGTTTGCTGACCCCTAATTTAGAAGATGATCACTTAGGCTATGTGTAAAAGTAGACAAAGAGGTACTTTCTGACTCATTTCATCAGGTCTAGTACCCACATACTTACTTTTTAATATTCAAGGTCTGCTCTATCATGCTATATATGTCTTTTATCTCTCTACCACCAACAGATATGCTAATGCAAAAAGAATATTCTCAGGTTAAGCATTACATTTTATTTGCGACCCCTTTGTGTTCAATGTAGTCATATTTTTCTTCTTTAAGGATGAGATATCTTAGGGGTAGAAGGTAATTTATAGGTAAGAATAGTACTGTTTGTTTTATAAATTTTTAAATGCAAAGAGGTAATAATTCTTAGTATGTAGGCTAGATCATAATTTAAATAGTAATAATTGATTAGAAAACATGATAAATTCTTTAGAAAATTTTAAAGTGGAGCATCAAATGTATATAGTAGATTCATAAGCTTAAATGGAACTTTAAGGCCTTAATCCTCTCTTAAGGCTTTTAATGCTTCTTAAAGACAGACCTTGGGCTATAAATAAAAAGTTACATATGAAGAATAAGGATATAGCATTTTGATTGTTCACTTTTACAAATAAAAAGGAAAGCAAAAGTATCTCTCTCATTTCCTTATTTTAGATTTTTATCTTTTACTAATAAAAATCCTCATGGGTTAAGGTTAGCCTATTAGTAGAAAGTCTGCTTGGCTTTAAACTAACATGGAGACTTTATATTGTTACTGCCTAGAAAGTGAAAGTGAAAGTGAAGTTGCTTAGTGGTGTCCGACTTTTTGTGATCTCATGGACTATAGCCCACCAGGCTCCTCCATCCATGGGATTCTCCAGGCAAGAGTACTGGAGTGGGTTGCCATTTCCTTCTCCAGAACTGAGACTAAATGCTGAAACAGATATGATTTGAAAAGAAGTTTGTAAGATGGCTATGATGAGTATCGGTGCGTGCTCTGTTGTGTCTGACTCTTTGCAACCCTGTGGACTTGTAGCCCACCAGGCTTTGATGATTATGTATTAGTTAATAGTTAATGTAGCATAAATTACAGAACAGTATAATAATACATTGGGAAATAAAGTTTATCAGACACTAAACATATAAATATTCATCTCTTTAGTTATTATTTTGGCTAGAAAGAAGGCTGGGACTACAGACATAAAAAAAATAAGGAAATAGGAAGAAAATCTACCTTTATTGCTGAGTAGTGGCAGAGGTGAGGAGGAAATAAAGTGACAACGTCACTTGGGTCAGAAAAATCTAAGAAGTGTTGTAATTAAATTTCTGACACTGTGATGTATGAATGCATAGACTTTGGTGAAAATAATAAAATGTCCCCTTAATATACTAATATGCCTGATCAACGTGACCTAACAAAATACAGACAACCAGCAAATAGCAAAAGGTTCACACATTTGAAGTAATTAGATGTTTTCCCATGATCAATGAACGCACAAAGCACAGTTTAATTGAGTGATGCAAAATTAGAATTTAAACAGCAAACTCATTTCAAAGACAAGATAAACTAATATATGAACCCATATTAACATCTAAAGCATCAAAGCTTAAAGTACAAAATGTCTTCACTGTACAGAAGATTCAGATAAAAGAGCCTTCTCAAAGTTTTTATTGTTTTCCAGATTTTTTGACAGCAGTGGAATTTCTATGGAGCAGAATGTGCTGAAAATCAGGAACCCCACCTTTGTTTATCTGATCTCATTGTGGCAAAAAATCTTATAAAATAAGAACCTAATACAGAGCACAAAGATGTGTAAGAAACTAGTCTATTTTACTGTTCCATAATTAATAAGTTGAGGATTAAAGCACATTTGAACTTATTATATTCTGTTGGATCTACTTTGCACTGTGGTCACTTTAAAAATATAAGTGAGAACATTCAAACTGTTACTTCTCACTAAAACCTAAGGGACAAACTGAGCACATTCAAGATCTCAGGGACATGTCTTGTCCTGTGTCTTGGTTTCTGAAGCTGTACTTCTATAGGGAATGGATTAGAAAAAATTTAAGCTTGTTAGATACAAAGGTGTCATCCTCTCACATCAAAGTACAGGAGGAGAGACATTCAAGAATTATAAATTCTTAGAAAACATGAAAATCCTTTGGGTCTGGCAAGGAAAATGTCAGCAAGTCAAAAGAGGCTAGATGGCTATTGACCAGTTTCATGAAGGCAAAGCTGCAAGCCAAGATGGAATAAATGCTTTCCCACCATGTGTTGAAGGCACAAATGACACTAATCCTTTTTAATGGTCACAAAAGCTGACAACTTACTCAGCGTTAGAACTGAAAGCACAAAATCATCCCAAGGAATGACTCACCATAAACAGGTCACGAGCACCAATGTCAACAGCTAACAGAAATGCCTTTTCAAATCTTTGGTACCTGTAAGGAAGTAATGTTATATGTTGTGAACAAAACTATAGAAGAGGAGACAGCAGTTTGTTTAATGTACTTATATGCTATTGTTTTTGTTCTGATAAAAATATTCTCAAACAGTAGGGACTTCACCTGCTGGGATCTTCCCTATGTGAACTCTTATTTTATTTAGGAGGTGCTGATGCACACAGCCTGTGCAGGGGTTCAGTGTAACTGTCAAGCACAAACATAATCAGATTCAGTTCACTTCAGTTCAGTTGCTCAGTTGTGTCTGACTCTGCGACCCCATGAATTGCAGCATGCCAGGCCTCCCTGTCCATCACCATCTCCCGGAGTTCACTCAAACTCACGTCCATCGAGTCGGTGATGCCATCCAGCCATCTCATCCTCTATTGTCCCCTCTTCCTCCTGCCCCCAATCTGTCCCAGCATCAGAATCTTTTCCAGCGAGTCAACTCTTTGCATGAAGTGGCCAAAGTACTGGAGTTTCAGCTTTAGCATCATTCCTTCCAAAGAAATCCCAGGGCTGATCTCCTTCAGAATGGACTGGTTGGATCTCCTTGCAGTCCAAGGGACTCTCAAGAGTGTTCTCCAACCCCACAGTTCAAAAGCATCAATTCTTCGGCGTGCAGCCTTCTTCACAGTCCAATTCTCACATCCCTACATGACCACTGGAAAAACCATAGCCTTGACTAGACAGACCTTTGTTGACAAAGCAATGTCTCTGCTTTTCAGTGTGCTGTCTAGATTGGCCATAACTTTGTCACCATCTGCAGTGATTTTGGAGCCCCCAAAAATAAAGTCTGACACTGGTTCCACTCTTTCCCCATCTATTTCCCATGAAGTGATGGGACCAGATGCCATGATCTTCGTTTTCTGAATGTTGAGCTTTAAGCCAACTTTTCCACTCTCCTCTTTTTAGTTCCTCTTCACTTTCTGCCATAAGGGTGGTGTCATCTGCATATCTGAGGTTATTGATATTTCTCCTGGCAATCTTGATTCCAGCTTGTGCTTCTTCCAGCCCAGCCTTTCTCATGATGTACTCTGCATAGAAGTTAAATAAGCAGGGTGACAATATACAGCCTTGATGTACTCCTTTTCCTATTTGGAACTAGTCTGTTGTTCCATGTCCAGTTCTAACTGTTGCTTCCTGACCTGCATACAGGTTTCTCAAGAGGCAGGTCATGTGGTCTGATATTGCCATCTCTTGAAAGTGTCACAATAACCAGATCAGGTGCTGCTAAATGTAGAGAAATGATAGCTTAGGAAATACGTTTCCTCATTATATTTTCCTTTGTTGTATTTTGTTGTGTAAGTGGAAAGTAGGAGGATATGGACAATACAGCAGGATAAGAACAATTAATAAATCATGTATTTATATTAAAAGTTGAGAAGTCAAATGTTGAAGTTTTACAAAACTCTCAGATTAGTGATCTGGGGTAAAAACATCCCCTGCTGTTGTAAATGAAAATAATAAGTGGTTTCTAAGTATTTTAAAAAGGTATTGTTTTTCTACTATTTCATCACAATCATACTATCTTTCCCTGACGTATAACTAAGAATTTTCTTTGTGAGGACAAACTTTAGTTTACATCAATTACCTCTACAGAAAATTTAAAGTCCTGAGAGAAAAGCATGTCATGAACATATAATTTGCACAGGATTTTGGAATAAAAGGTCATCTATGCTGAAACTTACACAGATGTAACAATCAGTTTTTCTGACTCAAGAAACAAGCAGATATATAACCAAGTTCTGTTCTATATTGTGAAATATGATGGTATAAAATATACTAAGTTTTCACATAAAACATAGCAGAAATGTGGAATATTATTACTAAGAGTATATAAAGTTTATTAGTGAAATAGCTAATATAATTAAAATTCAAACAAGGCTTATTATTATTCCATATGAGCTGGTAGGCCAGAAACTGAAACACTTTGTAATTTCCATACTATGTTTGGTAGCTGTTCTCCCATCTACTCTCTGGTTCTTCTTACTGGTATCTCCAGTATTTGCTGAATCCTTTTCAACTGTGGACGATCAGAAGAAAATTGTGTTCATTTTTGTTCCAGGAAAATGGCTGACTCTATATATTCAGTGGACATGGGTTGTAATAAGGAAGAGGACAGATCAGCAAGTTGTACTGTTAATACTATTCATAGATTTACTGCCATTTTGCATTTGTTCCCATCCACTATATTGAAACTTTTCTAGCAATAGTAATTATTCATCCTCTAAGATAAGTGTGCTCTTTTGGCCACATCTGATCCTATTAACTTCCCCTACTTGAAACCCTCTTTCTTTGCATTTGGAGATCCATTCTTGCATTTGGAGAGTCATCTTTTGTTTTCTCAATTCTTAGATTTCACCTTCTTAGTCTCCTTTTTAAGTTAAGTTTTCACCCACCCCGCCCTCACGTCCAAGATGGTGGCGCTCTACTGCGGTGGCGGGCTCAGGCCTCTGATGCTGTCCTGGAGCCGGGATCTGCCGTGCATCTGGCACGCCCTGCATACCTCCGTGGTTTGCTTCAAGAACCGGGTGGCCCGAGTCCGAGTGGACAAGGGGAACAAACCAGTGACCTACGAGGAAGCGCATGCGCCTCACTACATCGCCCACCGCAAGGGCTGGCTGTCACTGCATACAGGTAACCTGGATGGGGAGGACCACGCTGCCCAGCGAACAGTGGAAGATGTTTTCCTTCGCAGATTTATGCTGGGCACCTTCCCAGGCTGCCTGGCTGACCAGCTTATTCTGAAGCGCCGGGCTAACCAGGTGGAGATCTGTGCCCTGGTCCTGAGGCAGCTACCTGCGCACAAGTTCTACTTCCTTGTGGGCTACAGTGAGACCCTGCTGTCCCACTTTTACAAGTGTCCTGTTTGCACCTCCAAACTGTTCCCTCAAAGGTTGTGTATAAGTATATGTAGGACATACATCAAGCTTTTTACATCAAGTTGTAGCCTGCGAAGGACAGAAACTTGTGAAAATGGACTGAAGTAGAAATAGGGGAAATACATCCCCTCAGATTTCTGAGACTTTGTCTTCAGAGTTGCTACTGAATAAATAGACTCTCCATGTTGTCTTGCTTCTTCGTCTGTCTAGAGAACTAGAATAGGGTCTTTGAGGATGCTTCAGGGTTCCCAAGAAGGCTGCCAGTTACCTGAGGTTTAGGTAATAGCTATGGTTCAGTGCATATCCTGTGCCAGTCACTGTGTCAGGAACTTTACCTGAAGTTCTTTGTTTTCTCTTAAAATGGAAAGATTCATTTTTGGAGATTATAAAGCAGTTATTTTTTTAAAAACCTTTTTCAATTTAAGTCTGAATTTTGTAATAAGGAGTTCACAATCTGAGCCACAGTCAACTCTTGGTTGTGTTTTTGCTGACTGTATAGAGCCTCTCCATCAGCTGCAAAGAATATAATCAACCTGATTTTGGGGGGGGGGGGAGTTTTCTCTGCCTGTTCCATGAAGGAACAAGCAGTAACCTACTCAGATAGGGTTACTACCTCAGTAACCCTAACTGCTCCTATGGCATTGATACATCAAAGACACACATCTCTAGTATCCATTTATTTCTGGAGCTCTAAACTCTTTCGTTCCAGGTATCTCAAATTTAACATGTCTAGTATGTCCATTGACATACCAATTTGGCAACCATATATGTGATTCATTGGAATTGGTAAATATGAAATTAAGGTGAGCAGCTTAGGAGGTACAGTTCCTTCTAGGTAAGAGGTAGTGATTCACATTATGATAAAATGAAAGAACTGGCATTGGCATCTGGTAGTATAATCAACCAAAAATACCAAAGGGTGCTCCCAACTAGATCGCTTATAAAATACATTTAAAGTACAACATAAGACTCTTAAAAAAAAAGGGAAATTTCCAAGGATAACACATTGTCAATAAAAAAATAACCAACTAACCAAAGTTCCTTGACTGAAACTAGGATCCATAAGCAGAGATCAAAAATGGGGGAAAAGGGCAGAACTACTCTGGCCATGACCCTCAGAAAACTGACCCTTGACCAAGTCTTAAGGTAAAGGTGCTTAACTTGAGACTTCTGATTAAGCCAGGGGCTAAAATGATCCCAAGGTTTAAGTGCCCTTAACATCGGCAAAGTAAAAAGAAAATTCATGTCTGGATTAAAGCACTTTTGATACAAGTCACCAGAATTGCCATAAATTAAAACAAGTATGAGCTCACACTGAAACATTACTAAATACAAAAGAAACAAGCTACTGTGATGGGAAATTAGAAAATAAACAACAGATTTACTTCTCCCTGGATTTCAGATGATTGAATTATTAAAGTTAGAATGTAAAACAGTTCAGCATATTTAAAGAAATAATGATGGGGCCATGAAAATAAGCTTACAACAGGATATATTAATAATAAAAGTGTTACCCAGTAGATTTTTTAAGAAATAAAAATAGAACTTTTTTTTTTTTAATAGAACTTTTGGAAATGAAAAATTGAAGTTAAATAATTTGGTATAAAGAGAGAATTAGTGAAATAAAAGAGGCATAAGTAAGGAATTACACAAAATGTTAAAGAGACAAGAAAAAAAAATATAAAGGGAAGTTAGCAATACAAAGAACATGGAAGTTAGCAAAACAGAGAACATGGAAAAGTCTAACACGTCTAATCAGGTAATAAGGTAAATGCGGACAATTTTCCAGAGCTGATAAATGAAATGAATCAATAAACACAAGAGGGACAATATATATCAATCAGGATACAGTGAAAAGAATCTATAATTATGCAAATATACAATGAAGATGCAGAACTCTAAAAATAAAAAGGTCTTAAAAAGCAAGAGAAAAGACAGGTCACTTATAAAGAAGATAACCTACAAACAGACTGAGACCAGACCTCTCAATGACAGCAATGGGTGTAGAAGACAGTAGGGATGCATCTTCAAATGGTAGTGAGAAAATGAGCATTTCTCTTGTATAATATAACAATGGAATTCTCAATAGGTAAAGCAAAATAAAGACACTTTAAGATATGTACAAACTGAAAGCATTCAACATATCTTCAATAAAGGGACTTGTAGGGGACATAACTCAGGAAAAAAGGAAAATGATCCCAGAAGGAAGGTTTGAAAAGCAAGAAGGAATAGCTTAAAAAAAAAAAAAAAAAAAAAAGATGTGGTTAATATACAGGCAGATAAATACACACAGACATACATGCACATACACAAATGTTTTGCTATTTTTAAGATCAGAAAACAATAATTAGATATGTCATATTAATCAGAAAAAAGTTAAAGTGCCAAGGTCCTTGCTTTTTGAATTGTCGAAGGTAATTGTTTGATTTTGGTAACTGTCACAACAAAATTACAAATAGCAATCATTAAAAGTTTGTATAAATGCTTAACCAGTAATATAGGTAGAGTGGAGTGAAGGGTGAGCAAATTGAAAAAGAAGAAAATTCAAGAAGTATTAAAGAAAAGAACACTGGACCTACACCAGTACACTGGTGAAAACAATGCGTGAGAGACACCGTGGCCAACTGCCAGTATACCCAGTTAAAGTGTGGCCGTGAGAAGTGCCAATCAAGCATGTAATCTCAGAGCTCATGCAACAGGGGAAAGGTAACACAGCAGAGCATAGTCAGGGGTGAACATCTCCAGAAATAGAATGCTGAGTGGCTTCTCTCCCAGTGGGAGTTTTCTAATCCCACCTATCTCACACCACAGATCAGAAAAGAGCTAAGAAACAGATCTGGGGACCCCTGCTCCAACAACTAAGGAGCAGACCCCACCCCTGACAGGGCAGTGAGTCTGTCTGATACATCCATTTATACATCAGTTTGGCAAACATATATATGATTAACTGAAATTGAGAAGTATAAAATTAAAGTGGACAGCGTAGGCAGTACACTTCTTTCTAGGTAAGAGGTAATGATTCACATTCTGAGAAAATGAAAGAATTGGCTTTGGCATCTAGTAGCATGACCAACCAAAAATATCAAAAAGTGCTCCCAACTAGACTGCTTATAAATATACATTAAAATACAATACAGAGCTCTAAAAAAAAAGTTTCCGAGAATACCACACTCTCAATTACAAAATAACTAACTAACCAAAGTTCCTTGATTGACACTAGAGTAATGCTCCCTGAGCAGACAGCAAAAGAGGGAAAAAAGGCAGAACTAGTCTAAACCATCACCCACAGAAGACTGAGCCTTGAACAAGTCACAAGTTAAAGGTGTTTAGCCTGAGACTTCTGATTAAGCCAGGGGCTAAAATGATTGCAGGTTTTAAGTGCCCTTAACATTGACAGAAACAATAAAAAGAAAATTCGTCTTTGGATTAAAACACTTTTGATAGAAGCCATCAGGATTGCCATAAATTAAAACAAGTACAAGTTCACAATGAAACATCACCAAATACAAAAGAAAACAAGCTACTATAATGGAAAATTAGAAGATAAACAGCAGATTAACTTCTTCCCAGATTTCAGATAATTGAATTATTAAAGTTAGAATATAAAATAGGGGGGCAGTCCTATGATGTCAGAGGAATAGGACAGGGAGACCACTTTCTCCCCCACAAATTCATCAAAAGAACATTTGAACGCTCAGAAAATCCCACAAAACAATTTCTGAACGCTGACAGAGGACATCAGACACATAGAAAAGCAGCCCATTGTCTTCGAAAGGAGGTAGGAAAAAATATAAAAGATAAAACAAGAGACAAAAGAGGTAGGTACGGAGCTCCGTCCTGGGAAGGGAGTCTTAAAAAAGACAGGTTTCCAAACACCAGGAAACACTCTCACTGCCGAGTCTGCGGCGAGCCTTGGAACCACAGAGGGCAACATAACAGGGAGGAAAAATAAATAATTAAAACCCACAGATTACGTGCCTAACAGTAACTCCTCCAGCGGAGAAGCAGCACAGACGCCTGCACCTGCCACTAGCAAGCAGGAGCTGGTCAGGGAGGTGCGGCTGCATTGCTTAGAGTAAGGACTGGGCCTGAATGCCCCGAGGGCAATCTGAGGGAACTAACTTGGGGTAGCAAACCAAACTGTGGGATAGCTGCCACGTGAAAAGCCCTAACCTAAGACACCGCCAGGCCTGCTGACATAACAAAGGACTGACTAGAGCTATGTGAAAAGCCCTAACCAAAGACAACTTCAGGCCCACTCACAGAACACAGGACTGAGCAGAGCTAGCCAGCTGCAGGCCAGCCCATCCCCACCCTCCGGTGACAGGCAGGCGAGGGCAGACAGAGCCAGAAGGGGGCAATCACGGCCCCAGAGAGGCTTCGTTGCTAACCAAGACTTCTTGGGATTCTGGACGGTCAACATCCGCCTGAGAAGGTGCGCCAGTTGTACACCCAGAAAACCTAGCAGGAGGGACGGGGGAGGCAATAAGTCGCAGCGACCATGCTCGCCAAACACCTGGTCACCTGAGCTGCTCAGACCTGGGAAGGGCACAAAACGCAGGCCCAACCGAGTCTGCGCGTCTGAGGACTACCTGAATGCCTGAACCTGAGCGGCGTAGACCCGGGAAGTGCATACAAACCAGGGCTGGCCTCAGACAGTTCCCGGCATAGCAACCTAGAGCCTAAGCAGTGTAGACAGGGAAAGCACACACGCCATGAGTGGGGGCAAAAACCCAGTGTGGCCGAGACACTGCGAGCACATGCCAGTGTTATTTGTTTGCAGCGTCCCTCCCTCCCCACAGCACGACTGAACAAGTGAGCCTAAAAAAGTGTCCACCACCACCCCTTTGTGCCAGGGTGGAAATTAGACACCAAAGAGACCAGCAAACAGAAGAAGCTAGAACAGAGGGACCCTCCTAGGAAGTGACAGGTACAATAGATTAAAAACCCTATAGATAGTACCGACTACATAGGAAGGGGCCACTAGCCCCTTAAGAAATATAAGCTGGATCAAGGAACTATCCAAAAATGAACTGACCCCACACTGCCCACACCACCACCAGAGAAAGTAAAAATAGTAAAAAATATATCTAGGACTATCATTCTTTAATTTTTTTTTTAATTTTTAAAAAATTTAGGTCCTCTATTACTCCTTTAATTTTCATTTTTATAACTATTACTTTGTTAAAAAAAAAAAAAAAGAGACCCTTTTTAAAAGCAAACTTCATTTGTATATATATTATAATTTTTGTGACTTTTTTTTTCTCTTTTTCAAAATCCAATCTCTACTCTAGATTTTTAATCTTTGCTTTTTGGTATCTGTTATCAATTTTGTACCTTTAATAACCCAATCTTCAGTACCCATTTTTACTTGGGAGTGAGATTACTGGCTTGATTGCTCTCTCCCCCTTTGGACTCTCCTTTTTCTCCACCAGGTTGCCTCTGTCTCCTCCCTCCCCCTTCTCTACCCAACTCTGTGAATCTCTTTGTGTGTTCCGGATGGTGGAGAACACTTAGGGAACTGATTACTGGCTGGATCTGTCTCTCTCCTTTTGACTCCCCTCTTTATCCTCCTGGTCACTTCTGTCTCCTTCCTCCCTCTTCTCTTCTCTGTATACCTCCGTGAACATCTCTGGGCGATCCAGACTGTGGAGTGCACATAAGGAAGTAATTACTGGCTAGCTTGCTCTCGCCTCTTTTGATTCCCCCTCTTCTCCTCCTGGTAACCTCTATCTCCCTCCTCCCTCTTCTCTTCTCTATGTAACTCTGTGAACTTCTCTGGGTGTCCCTCACTGTGGAGAAACTTTTCATCTTTAACCTAGATGTTTTATCAATGGTGCTTATAGATGGAGAAGTCTTGAGGCTACTGTAAAAATAAGACTGAAAGCCAGAAGCAGGAGGCCTAAGTCCAAATCCTGAGAACACCAGAGAACTCCTGACTCCAGGGAACATTAATTGACAGGAGCTCATCAAAAGCCTCCATACCTACACTGAAACCAAGCACCACCCAAGAACCAACAAGTTCCAGAGCAAGACATACCACACAAATTCTCCAGCAACACAGGAACATAGCCCTGAGCTTCAATATACAGGCTGCCCAAAGTCACTCCAAACCCAATGACATCTCATAACTCATTACTGGACACTTCACTGCACTCCAGAGAGAACTCCAGCCCCACCCATCAGAATACCGACACAAGCTTCCCTAGCCAGGAAACCTTGATAAGCCACCCTTAAAACCCCACCCACAGCCAGGAAACTCCACAATAAAGAGAACTCCACAAACTTCAAGAATACAGAAAGGCCACCCCAAACACAGCAATATAAACAAGATGAAGAGACAGAGGAATACCCATCAGGTAAAGGAACAGGATAAATGCCCACCAAACCAAACAAAAGAGGAAGAGATAGGGAATCTACCTGACAAAGAATTCCAAATAATGATAGTGAAAATGATCCAAAATCTTGAAAACAAAATGGAATCACGGATAAACAGCCTGGAGACAAGGATTGAGAAGATTCAAGAAAGGTTTAACAAGGACCTAGAAGAAATAAAAAAGAGTCAATATATAATGAACAATTCAATAAATTATATCAAAAACACTCTGGAGGGAACAAACAGTAGAAATATGGAGGCAGAAGATAGGATTAGTGAGGTAGAAGATAGAATGGTAGAAATAAATGAATCAGAGGAAAAAAAAACGAATTAAAAGAAATGAGGACAATATCAGAGACCTCTGGTACAATGTTAAACACCCCAATGTTCGAATCATAGGAGTCCCAGAAGAAGAAGACAAAAAGAAAGACCATGAGAAAATACTTGAGGAGATAACAGTTGAAAACTTTCCTAAAATGGGGAAGGAAATTATCACTCAAGTCCAAGAAACCCAGAGAGTCCCAACAGGATAAACCCAAAGTGAAACACCCCAAGACACATATTAATCAAATTAACAAAGATCAAACACAAAGAATAAATATTAAAAGCAGCAAGGGAAAAACAACAAATAACACACAAGGGGATTCCCATAAGGGTAACAGCTGATCTTTCAATAGAAACTCTTCAGGCCAGGAGGGAATGGCAGGACATACTTAAAGTGATGAAAGAAAATAACCTACAGCCCAGATTACTGTACCCAGCAAGGATCTCATTTAAATATGAAGGAGAAATCAAAAGCTTTACAACAAGCAAAGCTAAGTGAATTCAACACCACCAAACCAGCTCTCCAACAAATGCTAAAGGGTCTTCTCTAGACAGGAAACACAAAAAGGATGTATAAACTCGAACCCAAAACAATAAACTAAATGGCAACGGAATCATACTTATAAATAATTACCTTAAACGTAAATGGGTTGAATGCCCCAACCAAAAGACAAAGACTGGCTGAATGGATACAAAAACAAGACCCCTATATACATTGTCTACAAGAGACCCACATCAAAACAGGGGACACATACAGACTGAAAGTGAAGGGCTAGAAAAAGATATTCCATGCAAATAGAGACCAAAAGAAAGCAGGAGTAGCAATACTCATATCAGATAAAATAGACTTTAAAACAAAGGCTGTGAAAAGAGACAAAGGACACTACATAATGATCAAAGGATCAATCCAAGAAGAAGATACAACAATTATATATGCACCCAACATAGGACCACTGCAATATATAAGACAAATGCTAAGAAGTATGAAAGGGGAAATTAGCAATAACACAATAATAGTGGGAGACTTTAATACCCCACTCACACCTACGGATAGATCAACTAAACAGAAAATGAACAAGGAATCACAAACTTTAAATGATACAATAGACCCATCCCACTCCAGTACTTTTGCCTAGAAAATCCCATGGACAGAGGAGCCAGGTAGGCTGCAGACCATGGGGTCCCTAGAGTCGGACGCGACTGAGCGACTTCACTTTCACTTTTCACTTTCATGCATGAGAGAAGGAAATGGCAACCCACTCCAGTGTTCTTGCCTGGAGAATCCCAGGGACGGGAAGCCTGATGGGCTGCTGTCTATGGGGTCACATAGAGTCAGACACAACTGAAGCGACTTAGCAGCAGCAGCAGTAGCAGGGTTAGAAGGAAAGAAATCTTTAAAATTAGGGCAGAAATAAATGCAAAAGGAATAAAAAAGACCATAGCAAAAATCAAAAAAGCCAAAAGCTGGTTCTTTGAGAGGATAAATAAAATTGAGAAACCATTAGCCAGACTCATCAAGAGACAATAGGAGAAAAATCAAATCAATAAAATTAGAAATGAAAATGGAGAGATCACAACAGACAACACAGAAATACAAAGGATCATAAGAGACTACTATCAGCAATTATATGCCAATAAAATGGACAACATGGAAGAAATGGACAAATCCTTAGAAAAGTACAACTTTCCAAAACTGGACCAGGAAGAAATAGAAAATCTTACAGACCCATCACAAGCATGGAAATTGAAACTGTAATCAGAAATCTTTCAGCAAACAAAAGCCCAGGTCAAGACGGCTTCACAGCTGAATTCCATCAAAAATTTAGAAAAGAGCTGACACCTATCCTACTCAAACTCTTCCAGAAAATTGCAGAGGAAGGTAAACTTCCAAACTCATTCTACCAGGCCACCATCACCCTAATACCAAAACCTGGCAAAGATGCCACAAAAAAAGAAACCTACAGGCCAATATCACTGATGAACATAGATGCAAAAATCCTTAACAAAATTCTAGCAATCAGAATCCAACAACACATTAAAAAGATCACACACCATGACCAAGTGGGCTTTATTCTAGGGATGCAAGGATTCTTCAATATCCACAAATCAATCAATATAATACACCACATTAACAAATTGAAAAATAAAAGCCATATGATTATCTCAATAGATGCAGAGAAAGCCTCTGACAAAATTAAACATCCATTTATGATAAAAACTCTCCAGAAAGCAGGAATAGAAGGAACATACGAACATACCTCAACATAATAAAAGCTATATATGACAAACCCACAGCAAACATTATCCTCAATGGTGAAAAATTGAAAGCATTTCCCCTAAAGTCAGGAACAAGACAAGGGTGCCCACTCTCACCAGTACTATTCAACATAGTTTTGGAAGTTTGGGCCACAGCAATCAGAGCAGAAAAAGAAATAAAAGGAATCCAAATTGGAAAAGAAGAAGTAAAACTCTCACTGAAGATGACATGATCCTCTACATAGAAAACCCTAGTAACTCCACAAGAAAATTACTAGAGCTAATCAATGAATATAGTAAAGTTGCAGGATATAAAATCAACACACAGAAATCCCTTGCATTCCTATACACTAATAATGAGAAAATAGAGAAATTAAGGAAACAATTCCATTCACCATTGCAATGGAAAGAATAAAATACTTAGGAATAAATCTACCTAAAGAAACAAAAGACCTATATATAGAAAACTATAAAACACTGGTGAAAGAAGTCAAAGAGGACACTAACAGATGGAGAAATATACTGTGTTCATGGATCGGAAGAATCAATATAGTGAAAATTAGTATACTACCCAAAGCAATCTATAGATTCACTGCAATCCCTATCAAGCTACCAACGGTATTTTTCACAGAGCTAGAACAAATAATTTCACAATTTGTATGGAAATACAAAAAACCTCGAATAGCCAAAGCAATCTTGAGAAAGAAGAATGGAACTGGAGGAATCAACCTGCCTGACTTCAGGCTCTACTACAAAGCCACAGTCATCAAGACAGTATGGTACTGGCACAAAGACAGAAATATAGATCAATGGAACAAAATAGAAAGCCCAGAGATAAATCCACACACCTATTGACACCTGATCTTTGACAAAGGAGGCAAGAATATACAATGGAGAAAAGTCAATCTCTTTAACAAGTGGTGCTGGGAAAACTTGTCAACCACTTGTAAAAGAATGAAACTACAACACTAACACCATACACTAAAATAAACTCAAAATAGATTAAAGATCTAAACGTAAGACCAGAAACTATAAAACTCCTAGAGGAGAACATAGGCACTCTCCGACATACATCACAGTAGGATCCTCTATGACCCACCTCCCAGAATATTGGAAATGAAAGCAAAAATAAACAAATGGGACCTAATTAAAATTAAAAGCTTCTGCACAACAAAGGAAACTATAAGCAAGGTGAAAAGACAGCCTTCACAATGGGAGAAAATAATAGCAAATGAAGCAACTGACACACAACTAATCTCAAAAATATACAAGCAACTCCTGCAGCTCAACTCCAGAAAAATAAACGACCCAATCAAAAAATGGGCCAAAGACCTAAACAGACATTTCTCCAAAGAAGACATACAGATGGCTAACAAACACATGAAAAGATGCTCAACATCACTCATTATCAGAGAAATGCAAATCAAAACCACAATGAGGTACCATTGCACGCCAGTCAGAATGGCTACTATCCAAAAGTCTACAAGCAATAAATGCTGGAGAGGGTGTGGAGAAAAGGGAACCCTCTTACACTGTTGGTGGGAATGCAAACTAGTACAGCCACTATGGAGAACAGTGTGGAGATTCCTTAAAAAACTGGAAATAGAACTTCCATATGACCCAGCAATCCTACTGCTGGGCATACACACCAAGGAAACCAGAAATGAAAAAGACGCATGTTCCCCAATGTTCATCGCAGCACTGTTTATAATAGCCAGGACATGGAAGCTATCTAGATGTCCATCAGCAGATGAATGGATAAGAATGCTGTGGTACATATACACAATGGAGTATTACTCAGCCATTAAAAAGAATACATCTGAATCAGTTCTAATGAGGTGGATGAAACTGGAGCCTATTATACAGAGTGAAGTAAGCCAGAAAGAAAAACAATACAGTATACTAACGCATATATATGGAATTTAGAAAGATGGTAACAATAACCCTGTATGCGAGACAGCAAAAGAGACACAGATGTATAGCACAGTCTTATGGACTCTGTGGGAGAGGGCGAGGGTGGGATGATTTGGGAGAATGGCATTGAAGCATGTATAATATCATGTATGAAATGAATCACCAGTCCAGGTTTGATGCACAATACAGGATGCTCAGGGCTGGTGCACTGGGATGACCCAGAGGGATGGTATGGGGAGGGAGGTGGGAGGGAGTGCAGGATGGGGAACACGTGTACTCCCATGGTGGATTCATGTTGATGTATGGCAAAACCAATACAATACTGTAAAGTAATTAGCCTCCAATTAAAATAAATAAGTTTATATTTAAAAAAATATATATAAAATAAATCAGCATAAGATATTTAAAAAATGATAGAACAATGAAAAGAAGCATACAACAGGATATATTAATAATAAAAAATTATCAGGTAGACATTTGAAGAAATAAATAGAACTTCTGGAAATGAAAAACTGAAGTTAAATATTTCAGCACAAAGAGAGAACTAATGAAGTAAAAGAGGCATAGATAAGGAATTACATCAAATGATATACAGAGAGACGAGAGAGAAAAATATAAAGTAAGTTTAGCAATGCAGAGAACATGGAAAAATCTAGCATGTCTAATCAGGTAATTAAAGGCAGAGAATATTCCAGAGCTGATAAATGATATGAATCAATAAACACAAGAGGGACAATATATACCAAGCTGGATACATTGAAAAGAATGTATAATTATGCACATCTATAGCAGAGATGCAGAACTCCAAAAATAAAAAGATCTTCAAAAGCCAGAGAGAAGAGAGATCACTACAAACGCGATAACCTACAAACAGACTGACACCAGACTCCCAATGGAGACAATGGACATATAAGACAGTAGGGCCAGGTAATAAAGAGAGAGAGGCCTTAACAACATAGTTACACGGCTGGATTTATTCAATACACAGAACTCGTTACTCATTAATTAGTAAATACACACATCTTTCTCAAAATACATGGAATCCTTACAAAATTAGTAAGTAAAAAAACATGTCTCAGTACATTGTAAGGAATACTATATATAAAGAATTATTAGCGATGTGGTTTTTGATAAAAAGATAAGTGATAAATTTCATATACATTTAAGAATTAAAGTCATTAATCAAAGAAAAATTATAAATTTAAGAATACTTAGAAATAAAAAGTTGAGCAAACGAGACAATTCAAGAGAAATTTGTAGCCTTAAGTGCTTATATTAGGTAAAGAAGAAAGGGTAACGATTGATGAGATAAATATACCATTTAATAATTTAGATAAAAACAGAATAAAGGCAATAGAAAGGGGGAAAATGCAAGCAGTGTCAGATTTTATATTGCTGGGTTCCCAAATCACTACAGACAGTGACTGCAGCCATGTCCTCCCTGGAAGAAAAGCTATGACAAATCTAGACAGTGTATTTAAAAGCAGAGAAATTAAAAAACAAAGCACAGACATCACTTTGCTGACAAAGCTCTGTAGAGTCAAAGCTATGGTTTTTCCATTATTCATGTATAGATGTGAGAGTTGGACCATAAAGAAGGTAGAGCACGGAAGAATTGATGCTTACCAATTGTGGTGCTAGAGAAGATTCTTGTAGTGCTGCTGCTGCTGCTAAGTTACTTCAGCCATGTCTGACTCTGTGTGACCCCATAGACGGCAGCCCACCAGGCTCCACAGTCCCTGGGATTCTCCAGGCAAGAACACTGGAGTGGGTTGCCATTTCCTTCTCCAGTGCATGAAAGTGAAAAGTGAAAGTGAGGTCGCTCAGTCGTGTCTGACTCAGCGACCCCATGGACTGCACCTACCAGGCTCCTCCATCCATGGGATTTTCCAGGCAAGAGTACTGGAGTGGGGTGCCGTTGCCTTCTCCGAATTATATACTAGTTTATAAGAAATCTACTGTATAGACACAGTGTGACAGTAAATGGATGGAAAACAATGCTAGAATGATTTAAATTACTAGGTAAAATAGACGTCAAAACAAAAACAAGGAAGCATAACAGGAAGACATAACAGTCATAAATGGGCTTTATGGTTGTCCAGTGGTTAAGAGTAAGCCTTGCAATGCAGGGTACTGGTTTGAACCAGAATGAACACTGGTTCAATCATTGGCCCAGGAAAATCTCACATGCTGCAGAGCCACTAAGCCTTGGCCCCACAACAACTATGCCTGTGCACCACAATTACTGAAGTCTGTGTACTCTGGAAGAGCCCAGGCTCTGAAACAAGAGAAGCCACCAACAATGAGAAACGCCATATACTGCAAGTATAGAGTAGCCCCCACTCACCGCAACTAGAGAAAGCCCTCATGTAGCAATGAAGAACCAGCAGAGCCAAATATAACTGAAAAAAAAAAAAAGCTATAATATAAAAAATGATAATTGTCTCTAGGGTAAATTGCAGTTGCTTCCCACCTCTCTGGAGATTCCAAGATCAGCAGGTAGGTCTGACCCAGGCTCCTAGCAGATTATTGTTTCTGTCATGAATCCTGGAGCATGTGAGATTTGTGTGTGCCATTTAAGAGTGATGTCACTCTTTTGCTTGAAATATATTTTTCCATCCTTTCACTCCCAACCTATTTGTGTCTTTGAGTCTAAAGTGAGACTTCTAGACGACATATAGTTGGGTTGTTGTTTTTTCCTACTCTTTAAAAAAATCTCTGTAATTGGTGGGATTAATGTATTTTCATTTAGAGTAATTACTGATAAGGAAGTTTAGTTCTGTCATTTTATTGTATTCTACATCTATCTTTTTGTTCCATAATTCCTGCAATACTGCCTTCTTTTCCATATGATTGATTTTGTCTAGTGTACCATTTTGATCCTTCTCTTTCCTCTTTTGTATTTATTTTAGTTATTTCATTAGTGGTTACTCTAAGGATTATAATATCTTAATTTTATAACAATATAAATGATACCAACTTAACTTTATAGCATACAATACTTTGCTTCTAAATATAGCTCTATCCTCTCCTTTTTTTTATTGTTGGAAAATATCTTTAAATATTGTGTGCCCATTAATGGATTTACAATTTTTGTTGTATGCATTGTTTTTAAAATCAAATGGAGGAAAAAGAAGAGTTACAAACCAAAAATATAATAATACTGGATTTTTTATTTACCTCCATAGTTATCTTTCCTTGTATTATTTTTTCCAACAGCTTTTAATTACTGTCCTTTCATTTCAGCCTGATAAGACTCTCTTCAGTATTTCTATAAGGAAGGTCAACTAGCAGTGAACTTCCTCAGTTTTTATCTGGGAATATCTTACTTTTCCTTCATTTTTAAAGGATTGTTTTGCCAGGTGTAGACTTCTTGGTTGACTCTTTTCTTTAGATCTTTAAATGTTATCCTGCTACCTTCTGTCTTCCATGGTTTCTAATGAAAAGTCAGCTGTTAATCTTATTGAAGAGCTCTTCTACAATAGCAATTGCTTTTTGCTTTCTGCTTTTAAGGTTCTCTGTCTTTATTTTTTGAAATTTTGATTTTGTGTGTTTTGATGTGAATCTCTTTGAGTTGATTCTACTTGAATTTCATCGTGTTTTTTGGATATGTAGATTTCTGCCTTTAGTCAAAATTTTCTTTCCTTCTAAGACTCCCATAATGGATACTCTTGATAGCAACCCACCTGCCCCTCAGATTCTGTTCACTTTTTTCATTCTTTTTCCTCTCTGCTCCTCTGATTTGATAATTTAATTGTCATATTCTCTGATTCTGTCTTTTGCCTGCCCAAATCTGCTGTTGAGCCTATCTAGTGGATTTTTCATTTTAGCTATTATACCTTTTAAGCTCCAACTTTTCTATTTGGTTTCTTTTAATTATTTCAATCTCTGTTGATATTCTCTATCTGGCAGACATTATTCTTCTGATCTCCTTGACATCACTGTCTATCATTTCTGTTAGTTCTCTAAGCTTATGTAAGACAGCTAACTTTTTTAAATTTAATTTTTAAACTTTACAGTATTGTGTTAGTTTTGCCAAATATCGAAATGAATCCACCACAGGTATGCCACAAGTATACATGTGTTCCCCATCCTGAACCCTCCTCCCTCCTCCCTCCCCATACCATCCCTCTGGGTCGCCCCATACCAGCCCCAAGCATCCAGTATTGTGCATCGAACCTGGACTGGCGACTCGTTTCATACATGATATTATACATGCTTCAATGCCATTCTCCCAAATCTTCCCACCCTCTCCCTCTCCCACAGAGTCCATAAGACTGTTCTATACATCAGTGTCTCTTTTGCTGTCTCGTACACAGGGTTATTGTTTCCATCTTTCTAAATTCCATATATATGCGTTAGTATACTGTATTGGTGTTTTTCTTTCTGGCTTACTTCACTCTGTATAGTAGGCTCCAGTTTCATCCATCTCATTAGAACTGATTCAAATGTATTCTTTTTAATGGCTGAGTAATACTCCATTGTGTATATGTACCACAGCATTCTTATCCATTCATCTGCTGATGGACATCTAGGTTGCTTCCATGTCCTGGCTATTATAAACAGTGTTGCAATGAACATTGGGGTACACGTTAAGACAGCTAACTTAAACTCTTATTCTAGTAAGCCCAATGTTTGTGCTTCCCCATGCTATTTTCCCCTGGTGCATGGGCCACACTTTCCTGCTTTTTTTATATGCCTTTTATTTTTTGTTGGAAATAATATGTTTTGAATATAATACAGTGATAACTTTGGAAATACAATTATTCCAGGTTTTACTGTTGCTGCTTTTGAGGGAAGTCATCCACTTGTCTAGTGATATTCTCAAAGCCTATATTTATTGTCATATGTGATCACTGAAATCTGTTTCATTACCTCAGCAATCAGCCAAATATTTTTAACATTCTGACAGAATGATGTGACAGATTCTTTTAAAAAATTCTGAAGCAACAAAGAAGCAATCCTCTCAGTCTTTGTAGATTGGAACTGAGCTAAGGCACACTTTCACTACTTAGCCAGCGTACCTATGTACAGTCCAACCTCAGAAGTCCATTCGTGCTTGGGCAGAGCCCAAAACTGCTCCAGAGTTTTAACTCTGGGGTTCTCTCAGGTTTTTTATGAGCAAGCATCCAGATCTGGGCATACGTGTTGAACCCCTGATTTCCTGGCATATGAGGTAGTCCTTTAAGGACTTTATTCCCCTTATATTTAAAATGGAAAACTAAAAAGGACCCACCGTATAGCACAGGGGACTCTGCTCAGTGTTGTACGGCAGCATGGATGAAGAGAGTCTGCGGCAGACTGGATATGTGTATGTGTATGGCTGCGTCCCTCTGCTATGCACCTGAAACTGTCACAACGCTGTAGATTGGCTATACTCCAGTATAAAATAAAAGGTTACATTACCAAAGAGAACTTAATTCCTCCCCACATCTTACTCTTAGCTTTCTCTTTCTCAGGTCTTTCTGTCTATCCACTGCTTTCCCCACTCTTCATCCTTTGCCTAAGAGACAGCTATGCATATTATGTCTTGAAATGCCTTTGACGTACACAAATGCTTTCACCAAACATGTTGTTCCAGCCTGAAGGAGGTGAAATAAAACCAAGTGTCTACAGTGGCCCCTCTGGAAGTGACAAGACCAAATTCATGACCAGTTTTTGAGATAAAAGTCCATTGTTGACCTCTGGCAGCTAGCTGACACCAGAAATGGTGACCACTGTCCCCATGGCCACTGTCATACTGGGGAATGGGGGATGGCAGACAGGTAAACAAAAATGCAGCAATGTTTCCTTACCGAGTTAGTGGTCTCTGTCCTTATTAAGCATGTCCCTGATTACTGCAAGTTTAAAAAAATTGATTCTAGAGTTTTTTAAAAGTTAATTTTGTCAGTTTTTGCTTGCTTAGTGTTTGCTTCATTGGAAGGACTGATTCTTGGAGCTCTACTCTGATGTTTTCATGGTGTCTCTCCCACTTCTATTTATAGGACCCAATGTGGCATTCATGAGAATATCATTCTGAGATCTCCTACTGAAGGGAATGTAACTGACAGCCCCAGCTGTTCGATTTTGAAATCTGTTGTTGTGTTTTTGTGTTAATGCTACACTTTCCACAAGCTGGTCTGTGGCAATAAATGAGGGCACTCAGGGATACTAAGGCAGTTCTATTTCTGACTGACAACAGACTGTTTGAGTGGGCAGTATTAGCTTGAGGACTCCTGATAGATGAACCAAACCTTTCTTTGAATTGTTCTGTGGTGTGCTGGAATGGTGGTGGAGACTGTGGATGGGCAGTGGTTAGTAAGTAGACAGTAACACAGGTTGACTACTACTAAGTTTATTAATGTCCTAAGGAAGAATAATCAGAGACTGAGTGCTCTTCATAGTTAATGGCTAAGTGTGACAGCCAGAAAACCACTCTGGTAGCTTATTTGTTGTTGTTATTGTTCAGTCACTAAGTTGTGTCCAACTCTTTCTGACCCCACAAATGGCAGCATGCCAGGCTTCTCTGTACTTCACTATCTCCTGGAGTTTGTTCAAATTCATATCCATTGAGTCGGTGATGCTATGTAACCATTTCATCCTCTGCTACACTGTTCTCCTTTTGCCTTCAATCTTTTGCAGCATCAGAATCTATTCCAATGATTGACTCTTTGCATCAGGTGGGCAAAGTATTAGAGCTTCAGCTTCAGTATCAGTCCTTTCAATGAATATTCAGGGTTAATTTCCTTTAGGATTGATTGATTTGATCTCCTTGCTGTCCAAAGGATTCTCAAGAGTCTTCTCCAGCACCACAATTGGAAATCATAAATTCGTTGGTGGTCAGCCTTCTTTATGGTCCAACTCTCACATCCATACATGACTACTGGAAAAACCACTGCTTTGACTATACAGACCTTTGTCAGCAAAGGAATGTCTCTGCTTTTTAATATGCTGTCTAGGTTTGTCATAGCTTTTCCTCCAAGGAGTAAGCGTCAAGAGGGTCTTTAGTTCCCCTTCACTTTCTGCCATTAGAGAGGTTTCATCTGCATATCTGAGGTGGTTATTTTTCCCAGCAATCTTGATTCCAGCTTGTGATTCATCCAGCCCAGCATTTCACATGATGTAGTCTGCATATAAATTAAATGAACAGGGTAAAATACACAGCTTTCCGAAACTCCCTTCCCAATTCTGAACCAGTCCATTGTTCCATGTAAGGTTCTAACCGTTGCTTTTTGACTACATACAGGTTTCTCAGGAGACAGGTAAGGTGGTCTAGTATTCCCATCTCTTCAAGAATTTTCCACAATTTGTTGTGTTCCACACAAAGGCTTTAGTGTAGTCAACGGAGCTGAAGTAGATGTTTTTTCTGAAATTCCCTTGCTTTCTCCATGCTCCAACGAATGTTGGCAATTTGAACTCTGGTTCCTCTGCCTTTTCTAAACCTAGGTTGTACATCTGGAAGTTCTTGGTTCCTATACTGCTGAAGCCTAGCTTGAAGGATATTGAGCATAACCTTACTAGCATGTGAAGTAAGTGCAACTATACAATAGTTTGAACATTCTTTGGCATTTCCCTTCCTTGGGACTGGAATGAAACCTGATCTTTTCCTGTTTTGTGGCCACTGCTGACTTTTCCAAATTTGCTGACATACTGCATGCAGCATTTTGACAGCATCATCTTTTAGGATTTGAAATAGCTTAGGTGAAATTCCATCACCTCCAGTAGCTTTGTTTGCAATAATGCTTCCTAAGGCACACTTGACTTTACACTCCAAGATGTCTGGCTGTAGTCTGGCTCTAGGTGAGTGACCACACCACTATGGTTATTTGGGTCAATAAGATTTTTTCTCTCTATAGTTCTTCTGTGTATTTTGTGCCATCCCTTCTTAATCACTTCTGCTGCTGGTAGGTCCTTGCCATTTCTGTCCTTTATCATGCCCCTTATTGCATGAAATGTTCCCTTTATATCTACAGTTTTCTTAAGGAGATATCTAGTCCTTCCCATTCTGTTGTGTTCCTCTGCTTACTTGCATTGCTCATTTAAGATAGCCTTCTTATTTCTCCTTGCTAGTCTGTGTAACTCTACATTCAGATGGGTATATCTTTCCCTTTCTCTCTTGCTTTTTCTTCTCTTCTTTCCTCAACTATTCAAAAAGCCTAGTCAGACAACCACTTTGCCTTCTTGCATTTCTTTTCCTTTGGGATGGTTTTGATCACCACCTCCTATACAATGTTATGAACCCCCATCCATCGTTCTTCAGAAACTTTGTCCACCAGAAAATCCCTTGAATCTATTCATCACCTCCACTGTATAAAGTGATTTGATTTAGATCATTCCTGAATGCTCCAGTGATTTCCCATACTTTCTTCAACTTAAGTCTGAATTTTGTAATAAGGAGTTAATGATCTGAGCCAGAGTCAGCAGGTCTTGTTTTTGCTGACTGTATAGAGCTCCTCCATCTTGGCTGCAAAGAATATAATCTCTCTGATTTCAGTATTGACCATTTGGTGATGTCTAAGTGTAGAGTCGTCTTGTGATGTTGGAAAAGGATGTTTGCTATAACCGGTGTGTTCTATTGACAGAACTCTGTTAGCCTTTGCCTTGCTTCATTTTGTACTCTAAGTCCTGTTTCTCCAGGTATCTCTCGACTTCCGACTTTTGCATTCCAATCCCCTATGATGAAAAGGACATCTTTTGTTGTTGTTCTAGAAGGTCTTCTAGGTCTTCATAGAAACAATCAACTTTGGCTTCTTCAGCATCAGTGGTTGGTGCATAGACTTGAAATACTGTGATGTTGAATGGTTTGCCTTGCAAATGAACCAAGATCACTCTATCGCTTTGAATGTTGCATCCAAGTACTGTATTTTGACTCTTATTTATTTATTTATTTTTTACAATGAGGACTACTCCATTTCTTCTAAGCGGATCTTGCCCACAGTAGATATTAACACTCATCTGAATTAAGGTCTCCCATTTCTGTCCATTTTAGTTCAGATCAGATCAGATCAGATCAGTTGCTCAGTCCTGTCCGACTCTTTGTGACCCCATGAATTGCAGCACACCAGGCCTCCCTGTCCATCACCAACTCCCGGAGTTCACGCAGACTCATGTCCATCGAGTCAGTGATGCCATCCAGCCATCTCATCCTCTGTCGTCCCCTTCTCCTCCTGCCCCCAGTCCCTCCCAGCATCAGAGTCTTTTCCAATGAGTCAACTCTTTGCATGAAGTGGCCAAAGTACTGGAGTTTCAGCATTGGCATCATTCCTTCCAAAGAAATCCCAGGGCTGATCTCCTTCAGAATGGAGTGGTTGGATCTCCCTGCAGTCCAAGGGACTCTCAAGAGTCTTCTCCAACACCACACTTCAAAAGCATCAATTCTTTGGCACTCAGCCTTCTTCACAGTCCAACTCTCACATGCATACATGACCACAGGAAAAACCATAGCCTTGACTAGACAAACCTGTGTTGGCAAAGTAATGTCTCTGCTTTTGAATATGCTATCTAGGTTGGTCATAACTTTCCTTCCAAGGAGTAAGCATCTTTTAATTTCATGGCTGCAGTCACCATCTGTAGTGATTTTGGAGCCCAGAAAAATAAAGTATGACACTGTTTCCACTGTTTCTCCATCTATTTCCCATGAAGTGGTGGGACCGGATGCCATGATCTTCGTTTTCTGAATGTTGAGCTTAAAGCCAACTTTTTCACTCTCCACTTTCACTTTCATCAAGAGGCTTTTTAGTTCCTCTTCACTTTCTGCCATAAGGGTGGTGTCATCTGCATATCTGAGGTTATTGATATTTCTCCCGGCAATCTTGATTCCAGCTTGTGTTTCTTCCAGTCCAGAGTTTCTCATGATGTACTCTGCATAGAAGTTAAATAAACAGGGTGACAACATACAGCCTTGACGAACTCCTTTTCCTATTTGGAACCAGTCTGTTGTTCCATGTCCAGTTCTAACTGTTGCTTCCTGACCTGCATACAAATTTCTCAAGAGGCAGATCAGGTGTTCTGGTATTTCCATCTCTTTCAGAATTTTCCACAGTTTATTGTGATGCACACATCAAAGGCTTTGGCATAGTCAATAAAGCAGAAATAGATGTTTTTCTGGAACTCTCTTGCTTTTTCCGTGATCCAGCAGATGTTGGCAATTTGATCTCTGGTTCCTCTTCCTTTTCTAAAACCAGCTTGAACATCAGGAAGTTCATGGTTCACATATTGCTGAAGCCTGGCTTGGAGAATTTTGAGCATTACTTTACTAGTGTGTGAGATGAGTGCAATTGTGCGGTAGTTTGAACATTCTTTGACATTGCCTTTCTTTGGGATTGGAATGCAAACTGACCTTTTCCAGTCCTGTGGCCACTGCTGAGTTTTCCAAATTTGCTGGCATATTGAGTGCTGCACTTTCACAGCATCATCTTTTAGGATTTGGAATAGCTCAACTGGAATTTCATCACCTCCACTAGCTTTGTTCGTAGTGATGATTTCTAAGGCCCACTTGACTTCACATTCCAGGATGTCTGGCTGTAGGTCAGTGATCAAACCATCATGATTATCTGGGTTGTGAAGATCTTTTTTGTACAGTTCTGTGTATTCTTGCCACCTCTTCTTAATATCTTCTGCTTCTGTTGTTGTTCAGTCCTGCCACCTCCTGTTTGACCACATCCTATTTATCCTGATTCTTGGAACTAACATTATAGCATTGAACTTTACTTCCACCACCAGACACATCCACAGCTGACCATTATTTCTACTTTGGCCCAGCTGCTTCATTCTTTTTGGACCTAGAGGTAATTGCCCTCTGCTCTTCCCCAGTAGCATACTGGACATCTACTGATCTTGGGGGCTCATCTTTGCTGTTATATTGTTTTGCCCCTTCATTCTGTTCATGGGGTTCTTGTGGCAAGAAAACTGCAGTAGGTTGCCATTTCCTCCCCTAGTGTACCACATTTTGTCAGAACTCTTCATTATGACCCATTTGTCTTAGGTCACCCTGCACAACATGGCTCATAGCTTCACTGAGTTATGCAGACCTCTTCACCACAACAAGACTGTGATCCATGAAGGGGTATCAACATAATAAAGGACATATATGACAAGCCACAGCTAACATCATTCTCAATGGTGAAAAGCTGAAAATATTTCCTCTAATACCAGGAGGAAGGCAAGATGTCCACTTTTACTTCTTTTCCAATTTGGACTCACTTTTATTAAATATAGTTTTGGAAGTCTTAACCATGCAATTGAAGAAGAAAGAAAAGGAATCCAAATTGGAAAAGAAGTAAAAGTATCAATGTCTGCAGATGACATACTGCACGTAAAAGATCCTAAAGACACTACCAGAAAAGTAATACTAGAGCTTATCAATGAATTCAGTAAAGTTTCAGGAAAGAAGTTTAATACACAGAAACCTGTTACATTTCTATACATTAACAATGAAAGCTCCAAAAGAGAAATTTAAGACAATCCCATTTGCCAGCACTCCAAAAAAGAATAAAATACCAAGGAATAAACCTACCTAAGGAGACAAAAGAACTGTACTCCAAAACTGTAAGATGCGGATTAAAAAAACTGCTGATGACACAAACAGATGATGAGATATACTGTGTTCTTGGATTGGAAGAAGCAATATTGTCAAAATGACTATACTGTCTAAGGCAATCTACAGATTCAATGAAATCCCTATCAAATTACCAATGGAATTTTTCACAGGACTAGAATAAAAAAAATTTTAAATATGTGTGAAACACAAAAGACTTCAAAGAGCCAAAGCAATCCTGAGAAAAAAAAGAGAGCTGGAGGAAACAAGCTCCCCGACATCAGACTATACCACAAAGTTACAGTACTCAAAACAGTATAGTATGGGCACAAAAACAGAAATGTAGATCAACGGAATAGGATAGACAGTCCAGAAATAAATTCACAGACCTGTGGTCAATTAATATACAACAAAGGAAGCAAGATTTATACAATGAGAAAAGACAGTCTCTTCAATAAGTGGTGCTGGGAAAACTGGACAGCTACATATAAAGAATGAAACTAGAACATTCTCTAACACCATGCACAAAAATAATGTAAAAATGGATTAAAGACCTAAAGGAAAGACCATACACAATAAAACTGTTAGCGGAAAACATAGGCAAAACACTCTTTGATATAAACCTCAGCAATATCTTTTTGGATCCACCTCTTAGAGTAATGAAAATAAAAACAAAAATAAACAAATGGGGGTACTTCCTTCTTGGTCCAGTGGTTAGGATTTCACCTGCCAATGCAGGGGATGCAGGTTCAATTCCAGGTAAGGGAGCCAAGTTCCCACACACCTCATGGCGGAAAAGAAAAAAACCATAAACAGCAAAAAAAAAAAATGTTAACAAAAGCATTTGCACAGCAAAGGGAACCATAAACAAAACAAAAAGACAACACACAGAATGGGAGAAAATATTTGCAACATACAGATAGTTCATGCACCTAAATATCAAAAAAGCAAACAACCTAATCAAAAAATGATTAAAAAGGGCTTCTCTGGTGGCTCAGTGGTAAAGAATCTGCCTGTCTCAATGCAGGAGACATGGGTTCGATCACTGATCTGGGAAGATCTCACATGCCAAGGAGTAACTAAGCCCATGTGCCACAACTACTGAGCCTGTGCTCTAGAGCCTGGGAGCTACAACTACTGAAGCCCATACATCCTAGATCTTGTGCTCTCCATCAAGAAAAGCCACAAAAGTGAGAAGCCTATCACTGCAGCCAGAAAGTAGCCCTTAGAAGCAGCACAGCCAACAATAAATAAAATTATATATTAAAAGTAGTTTTTACATGGGCAAAAGATCTTAATAGATATTTCTCCAAAGAAGACATACAGATGGGCAAAAAGCACATGAAAAGATGCTCAACGCCACTACTTATTACATAAATGAAATTAAAAATTGCAACGAAGTATCACTTCTCATCAGTCAGAATGGTCAGCATCAGAAAGTCTAGAAATGGTAAATGCTGCAGAGGATGTCAAGAAACGGGAACCCTCCTACACTGTGGATAGGAATGCAAATTGGTACAACCAACATGGATAATAAGTATGGAGCACTGTATGGACGTTCCTTTAAAAAAGTAAATATAGAATTACAAGTGATCCAGCAGTTCCACTCCTGGGCATACATCCAGAGAAAACCATAATTTAAAAAGGTTAATGCCCAAGCATCCAAAGGCCAATGTTCACTGCAACATGGTTTACAATAGCCAAGAAGTGAAAGTGAAAGTCACCCAGTCATGTCAGACTCTTTGCTACCATATGGACTATACAGTCCATGGAATTCTCCAGGATAGAATACCAGAGCGCGTAGCTTTTCCCAAATATTATATGATATCACTTATATGTGGAGTTTAAAAAAAATTATACAAATGAACTTACCTAGTAAACAGAAACAGACTCACAGAATTAGAAAATAAACTTCTCCAAAGGAGAAATGTGTGTGGGGGAAGGGCTAAAGTAGCACTTTAGGATTAACATGTATATATACTACTACTCATCTCACACACTAGCAAAGTAATACTCAAAATTCTCCAACCCAGGCTTCAACAGTACATGAACTGTGAACTTCCAGATGTTCAATCTGGGTTTAGAAAAGGCAGAGGAACCAGAGAAAAAATTGCCAACGTCTGTTGGATCATCGAAAAACCAAGAGAATACCAGAAAAACATCTACTTCTGCTTTACTGATTATGCCAAAGCCTTTGACTGTGTTGATCACAACAAACGAAAATTCTTAGAGATGGGAATACCAGACCATCTTACCTGCCTCCTGAGAAATCTGTATGCAGGTCAAGAACCAGACATGGGACAATAGACTGGTTGCAAATTGAGAAAGGAGTACGTCAAGGCTGTATAATGTCACCCTGCTCATTTAACTTATATGCAGAGTACATCGTGCGAAATGCCAGGCTGAATGAAGCACAAGCTGGAATCAAGATTACTGGGAGAAATATCAATGAACTCAGATAAACAGATGACACTACCCTTATGGGAGAAAGTGAAGAAGAACAAAAGACCCTCTTAATGAAAGTGAAAGAGAAGAGTGAAAAAGTTTGCTTAAAACTCATCATTCAGAAAACAAAGATCATGGCATCTGGCCCATCGCCTCACAGCAAATAGATGGGGAAACAATGGAAACAGTGACAGACTTTTTTTTGAGCTCCAAAATCACTGCAGATGGTGACTGCAGCCATGAAATTAAAAGACGCTTGCTCCTTGGAAGAAAAGCTATGACCAACCTAGACAGCATATTAAAAAGCAGAGATGTTACTTTGCTGACAAAGGTCTGTCTAGTCAAAGCAGTGGTTTTTCCAGTAGTCATGTATGGATGTGAGAGTTGGACTATAAAGAAAGCTGAGCATGGAAGAATTGATGCTTTTGAACTGTGGTGTTGGAGAAAACTCTTGAGAGTCCTTTTGACTGCAAGGAGATCCAACCAGTCCATCCTAAAGGCAATGAGTCCTGAAAATTCATTAGAAGGACTAATGCTGAAGCTGAAACTCCAATACTTTGGCCACCTGATGTGAAGAGCTGACTCCTTGGAAAAGACCCTGATGCTGGGAAAGACTGAAGGCGGGAGGAGAAGGGGACAACAGAGGATGAGATGGTTGATGACGTCACCGACTCAATAGACATGAGTTAGAGCAAACTCTGGAAGTTGGTGGTGGACAGAGAGGCATGGTGTACTTCAGGCCATGGGGTACAGACATGACTGTGAGACTGAACTGATACTACTACATATAAAATAATTAACTGGGATCTACTCTATAGCGCAGGGAATTTTGCTCAATATTCTGCATGGGTAAAGAATGTGAAAAAGAATGGATATATAAATCAATCTCTTTGTGCTACACCTGAAACTAACACAACATTGTAAATCAATATACAATAAAAATTAAATTTTAAAGTCTACAAATAATAAATGATGGAGAGGGTTTGAACAAGGAACCCTCCAACACTGTTGGTGGTAATCTAAACTGGTGCAGCCACTATTAGAACAGTGGGCGGATTCCTCAAAAAACTAAAACAGAGCTACCATATGATCCTGTGATCCTATAATCCCACTCCTGGGCATATGCTCAGACAAAACTCTGACTAAAAAATACACGCACCCCAGTGTTCATGGTGGGACTTTTTATAATAGCCAAGACATGAAACCTAAATGTCCATCGACATAGTAATGGTTAAAGTAGATGTGGTATATATACACAATGGAATATTATTCAGTTAGTGAAGAGTGAGTTAATGCCATTTGCAGCAACATGGATGAACCTTGAGATTATCATACTAGGTGAAGTCAGACAAAGAAATACAAATAACATGTGCTATCACTTAAATGTGGAATCTAAAATAGATTCAAATGAAATTTACACAACAGAAACCGACTCACATAGAAAACAAACTTATGGTTACCAGAGGGGAAAGGAGGTAGGAGAGGAATTAATTAGGAGTTTGGGATTAGTAGATACAAACTTCTATATATGAAACAAATAAATAGCAAGGTCCTATTGTATAGCACAGGGAATTATATTCAATATATTGTAATGAACTATAATGGAAAAGAACATGATAAAGAATATACATATATGTATATATATTGTTGTTTAGTCACTAAGTTGTGTCCGACTCTTTGCTACCCCATGGACTGTAGCCCACCAGGCTCCTCTGTCCATGGGATTTCCCAGGCAAGAATACTGGAGTAGGTTGCCACTCCTTCTCCAGGGATCTTTCCAATTCAGGGATCAAACCTACATCTCCGCATTGGCAGGCAGATTCTTTACCACTGAGCCACTATGGAGGCCCCATGTACATACGTATGTTATCTATCCTGAATCATTTTGTTTTACACCAGAAAATAATACAACATTGTAAATAAACTATATGCCAATTAAAAAAAAAAAAAAAACAATTCCAGGGTCACTTCATTAAAGTTGTAGGCTCTCCCAGATCACATTCAGAAAACAGACTAGATCCCAGCCATTCTTTTCCAAAAGGCCAAAATTGGGAATTCATGGGGTAAGGAATTCACTCTTGTTAACACTGTATACTTCCCTTTTGCACATTCTCCATCTCTAACAGCTGTAACTGAACCACCCCTCCCCAGTTTCTGGTAGGTGTTGGTTTAAGGTTTACACAGTGAGCAGATGAGTGCTACTCTGCATCTTCTTTAGGGGTCTAAGCCTCCTATAAAGTATGTTGAAATAGGTACAGCTCTGCTCCATGTGGGCCCTAAATTAGACTCCTGCTTTTTTTAAGGATCGATGCTTTTGAACTGTGGTGTTGGAGAAGACTCTTGAGAGTCCCTTGTACTGCAAGGAGGTCCAACCAGTCCATCCGAAAGGAGATCAGTCCTGGGTGTTCACTGGAAGGAATGATGCTGAAGCTGAAACTCTAATACTTTGGCCACCTGATGTGAAGAGCTGACTCATTTGAAAAGACTGATGCTGGGAAAGATTGAGGGCAGGAAAGAAAGGGACGACAGAGGATGAGATGGTGGATGGCACCACCAAATCTATGGACATGAATTTGGGTAAACTCGAGGAGTTGGTGATGGACAGGGAGGCCTGGCGTGCTGCAGTCCATGGGGTTGCAAGGAGTTGGACATGACTGAACAACTGAACTGATGTAAGGCTTTGGAAGTCTGGCAATTCCCAGGCACTATTGAGGCAGATGCTTTTGAACTGTGGTGTTGGAGAAGACTCTTGAGAGTTCCTTGGACTGCAGGGAGATCCAACCAGTCCATTCTGAAGGAGATCAGCCCTGGGATTTCTTTGGAAGGAATGATGCTAAAGCTGAAACTCCAGTACTTTGGCCACCTCATGCGAAGAGTTGACTCACTGGAAAAGACTTTGATGCTGGGAGGGATTGGGGGCAGGAGGAGAAGGGGACGACAGAGGATAAGATGGCTAGATGGCATCACTGACTCGATGGCCGTGAGTCTGGGTGAACTCCGGGAGTTGGTGGTGGACAGGGAAGCCTGGCGTGCTGTGATTCATGGGGTTGCAAAGAGTCAGACACAACTGAGCAACTGAACTGAACTGACTGAGGCAGAATAAAGCAATTTAAAGTTTCTGTTACACTCCTTTTACCTTCAAAAATTCAAATAGCTGTTTTGTATGCTTTAGACATTTCTTTCCTTCCCTGTTTTCTAGCCCAAAATTTGGTTATACAATAAAATACTGTTTTGAAATAATAAAATATGCTGAATATCTTATCTATTTAGGTTAGAGACATGTTGGAGCAATGTTAAGTATTTAACACTTTCCTGTACTTCCTATTTCTTATCTTAAAGATGAAAACAATATAATCTCTTCCAACCTATTTTATGTTGAAATTTTGTGATATTTTATATTGAAATTATGTGATAAGTTAACATGGCAATAAATGTGCTTTGGATTAATATGCCATTTTTTCAATGTTAGTGAATAATTTTTAAAAATATCAAAACTTGACAGCAGACTACATAGAAACTGAGAACATGTTTAATTTGTCATGAGATGAATAAATCTGGGAATCATATAAAGTTGTACTCAAAAATACAGGTGCCAAAAGTTTGAACACCATGCAATGTTCTGGTTTAATCTGATTTATTAGCAAAGAGGAGAGGAGACTGGAAGCAGTGTCTCCTACAGCAGAAAGCACAAAACCTCTCCTAAGTTCTGAATTTTTAAAAATGTTTCTTATGTTTTGTGTCCTAAGCAAATTTCTGTTAAAAACCTAATTCCCAACATGAAAGTATCAGGACCATTAGGTGGGCCCTTTGGATGATGTAGAGCCCTCTTGAGTGGAATTCATGTCCTCATAACAGAGGCCTAGAGAGAGCCTTCACCTCTTCAAACCTGTGAGGACACAGAGGTGGGTGCTGGCTGTGAACCAGGATGAGGGTCCTCACCAGAACATGGCCATGCTAGTGCCTCGACCTGAGACCTCCAGACGATAGAAAATAAACTCCTGTTGTTTATGAGCCACTCAGTCCATGATATTTGTTATAATACCATTTAAAAGTATCAGCACTAACACTGAAAATGGCCTATTAATCTGAAGCAACAAACTGTGGAAAATTCTGAAAGACATGGGAATACCAGATCACCTGACCTGCCTCTTGAGACATCTGTATGCAGGTCAGGAAGCAACAGTTAGAACTGGACATGGAACAACAGACTGGTTCCAAATTGGGAAAGTAGAACGTCAAGGCTGTATATTGTCATCCTGCTTATTTAACTTATATACAGAGTACATCATGAGAAACACTGGGCTGGATGAAGAACAAGCTGGAATCAAGATTGCTGGGAGAAATACCAATAACCCCAGATATGCAGATGATACCACCCTTATGGCAGAAAGTGAAGAAGAACTAAAAAGCCTATTGATGAAAGTGAAAAAGGAGAGTGAAAAAGCTGGCTAAAACTCAACATTCAGAAAATGAAGATCACAGCTTCAGGTCCCATCACTTCATGGCAAATAGATAGGGAAACAGTGGAAACAGTGAGAGACTTTATTTTGGGGGGCTCCAAAATCACTGCAGATGGTGACTGCAGCCATGAAATTAAAAGACGCTTGCTCCTTGGAAGAAAAGTTATAACCAATGTAGACAGCATTTTAAAAAGCAGAGACGTTACTTTGCCAACAAAGGTCCATCTAGTCAAAGCAATGGTTTTTCCAGTAGTCATGTAAGGATGTGAGACTTGGACTATAAAGAAAGCTGAGCACTGAAGAATTGATGCTTTTGAACTGTGGTGCTGGAGAAGACTCTTGAGAGTCCCTTAGACTGCAAGGAGACCCAACCAGTCCATCCTAAAGGAAACCAGTCCTGAATACTCATTAGAAAGACTGATGCTGAAGCTGAAACTCCAGTACTTTGGCCACCTGATTTGAAGAACTGATTCATTTGAAAAGACCCTGATTCTGGGAAAGATTGAAGGCGGGAGGAGAAGGGGACGACAGAGGATAAGATGGTTGGATGGCATCACCGACTTGATGGACATGAGTTTGAGCAAACTCCAGGAGTTGGTGATGGACAGGGAAGCCTGGTGTGCTGCAGTCCATGGGGTCGCAAAGAGTCAGACATGACTGAGTGACTGAGCTGAACTGAACTGAGACTTTGAGGTAAGATGGACTCAAGTTACAATCCTGGTCTGCCACATATATATAAATATTGAACAAGTTAGTCAATCTTCCTGAATATCCTCATCTATAAAACAAGGATAATACATGCTTACATATTATGATGTGAAGATTAAATGTGATCATGTATAAAGTCCTTTAACCAGCACAGATTAAATAGTAATCTTTCACAAAATACAAATAGCTTTTATATATATACACATGTCTATATATGAAAATGTATGCTTATAACCACTAGTAGAAAAAAAAAGATCAATATTAAAGCAGGTTAGGGAGAGAGCGTATATTGGAAACCTCCAGATTTTCCTCTCAGATCAGATCAGATCAGATCAGTCGCTCAGTCGTGTCCGACTCTTTGCAACCCCATGAATCACAGCACACCAGGCCTCCCTGTCCATCACCAACGCCCAGAGTTCACCCAGACTCACGTCCATCGAGTCAGTGATGCCATCCAGCCATCTCATCCTCTGTCGTCCCCTTCTCCTCCTGCCCCCAGTCCCTCCCAGCATCAGTCTTTTCCAATGAGTCAACTCTTCGCATGAGGTGGCCAAAGTACTGGAGTTTCAGCTTTAGCATCATTCCTTCCAAAGAACACCCAGGACCGATCTCCTTCAGAATGGACTGGTTGGATCTCCTTGCAGTCCAAGGGACTCTCAAGAGTCTTCTCCAACACCACACTTCAAAAGCATCAATTCTTCGGCGCTCAGCCTTCTTCACAGTCCAACTCTCACATGCATACATGACCACAGGAAAAACCGTAGCCTTGACTAGACGAACCTTTGTTGGCAAAGTAATGTCTCTGCTTTTGAATATGCTATCTAGGTTGGTCATAACTTTCCTTCCAAGGAGTAAACGTCTTTTAACTTCATGGCTGCAGTCACCATCTGTAGTGATTTTGGAGCCCAGAAAAATAAAGTATGACACTGTTTCCACTGTTTCCCCATCTATTTCCCATGAAGTGATGGGACCGGATGCCATGATCTTCGTTTTCTGAATGTTGAGCTTAAAGCCAACTTTTTCACTCTCCACTTTCACTTTCATCAAGAGGCTTTTTAGTTCCTCTTCACTTTCTGCCATAAGGGTGGTGTCATCTGCATATAGTTTGCCTCAAATTTCATCACTCTAAACAATAAAGTTTATTACCTAAAAGTTTTAAATAAGAATACAACAAAAATTAAAGCAGCAAGGTGCCAAATTTCACCTATTTGTCATCACTTTAAGATATTATCTCAACTGTGGTTATGATGACTAATTTGACAAAATGGTGACAGGAATATTTGACAAAAATATATCAAGAATCTTATAAGTGTGAATAACTTCTGACTAGGAAATTTCACTTATAGGAATTCACTCTCAGGAAATAATCAGATAAATGCACAAATATATGTGTGTGTGTACACGTCTGTGTGTGTGCATGAATACACTCATGAAGTTACATGAATATCGTGTCTATTAACAGCATTGCTCAAAGTAACAAAAATTTGGAAGTAGTCCATGTCCATGAATAAGAGGATGGGTGGTGCTACATCTTTATAATGCATGATGTGAATCTATTTTTACTGACATGAAAAGAAGAAAGCAATGATACTATACTGTGAAGGAAATCATCTATTACTTCTACAATCAGGAAGTTACTTTTATTTAGGCCAAAATGTAGCATAATGTTCTAAACTGCAATGACAGTATGCAGTCCTGTGGATCAGGAAGAGCTGAATTCATGGGAGAGCTTTAGGTTTAAACAACATTTGTTTATAAAATCTATGAAATAAAAGATAAATACATATTCTCTCAGAGCAATAACCACATGTGATCAGTGTTCAAGAAAGATTTCACCAAAGTAATGTCTTTTTTTTCAGTCATATCAACACTTCTGAGGCACATATGTTACCTTTTTGAGGGAAGCTAATATTTGTTGCTGCTGCTGCTGCTAAGTCACTTCAGTCGTGTCCGACTCTGTGCGACCCCAGAGATGGCAGTCCACCAGGCTCCCCTATCCCTGGGATTCTCCAGGCAAGAACTCTGGAGTGGGGTGCCATTGCCTTACATCCCTAAAATTTAGATAGATGCTCCTTAGTTCTCCAGGTACTGACAAAAGTCAAGCACCTCTTTATATAAAATTTTATGATAGTTAATAAGAATCAGAACCTATATAGCAAGCTGAATATTTTATTATTTGACCATGGTTATCAGAGGAAAGCAAAATGGAAGTGAGGAGAATTTAAAGAGTTGGAACCAAATGGTACTTATCCTGTCTACTCTAGAATATGACAAACAGGTGCCAATACTTACTATAAGTAGAAATAAGGTTACAACATCTGTTCATAGTTTTTTGAGTTCTAATAAGTTTAAAATGTAATAAAAGAGTAAAGAATTATTGTTATATTTATACTTTACCAAACACACAAGAAGCATTTCACATAAAAATAAACATATTCTGAAACTTATTTATTGCTGCTGCTGCTAAGTTGCTTCAGTCGTGTCTGACTCTGTGTGACCCCATAGACGGCAGCCCACCAGGCTCCACAGTCCCTGGGATTCTCCAGGCAAGAACACTGGAGTGGGTTGCCATTTCCTTCTCCAATGCATGAAAGTGAAAAGTGAAAGTGAAGTCGCTCAGTCGTGTCAGACTCTTCGCGACCTCATGGACTGCAGCCTACCAGGCGCCTCCGTCCATGGGATTTTCCAGGCAAGAGCACTGGATTGGGTTGCCATTGCCTTCTCCACTTATTTATTGAGGTTCATTTATTATACTCTATCATGGTCTTTCCTTGAGCTATGAGATCTGCAGATATATACAATCTGCCTAATAAATTATTGATTGTATCTTCTTTGCATGTCTCTTTTTCAGACCTCAACAGGTTAGAATTTCTCCTAGGCTTTATAAAGTACTCAGTAGCCAAGAATCATCTCTCTCAATAGCCACAATTTGCAGATCATGTATGTCCTTCACTGTCAGAGAAGACATCTCTGATTTTTGCATTGTTGATAAAGGGTGTCTTCACACCACAGCTTTAAAATAGCTATAACTGTGTTACATGGTCTATGTTACATGTCCATAGTCATCCTGAGTACATACCAGTTGTGGCTAGGTGCTACACTCAAATGTGCCCAGAGGCCATGTACTTAATACAGTTAATGTGAATACATCCTAGTGTTTTTTAACCACTTTCATCTGCTAAACTAAAGAGAGTTAAGACTTCATGACAAGAAGCAGAAGGAGGCCATCAGTTGGGGCAAGTCTGGAGTTTAAGGTCAACAACTGTCTTGGTCAGAAGTGTCAAACCTGCAGACACAGTTTCCTCACTTATAAATGTGGCCTTTTGCCCAGGCCCAGGAAATCATTCATTGAAGAAGAGTAACAGAGAAGACCATGGAGAGTTAATATCCAAGAGAAAATAAGAATAAATAGTTCTGAAAAAACAACTCAACTAGAATTTAGGCATAAAATGAATTTTGTACATCACAAATGAAAACAGTAATGACTGGGGTGAAAAAAAGTCTTAAGATTCATCTATTCAATATAATGCCTAATAAGCAAACTATCACTATTCTTAACCTCTATAAAGAATCTAGTATATTTCTTTCACACTGGACAACGGAGAGTTCTCAGGCCATTACAGTAATTCAAGTGGAAAAGAATGGTTATTATCGTAGCTTTTTAAATAATCATGATTTTCCTTATAATAATGTGAGTTTTACCCATTTTTATTTTTAGACATAATATCTGAGAGAGAATGTGAGCAATGTAAGTAAAATTCAGAAAACTAAGATCATGGCATCCGGTCCCATCACTTCATGGGAAATAGATGGGGAAACAGTGGAAACAGTATCAGACTTTATTTTGGGGGGCTCCAAAATCACTACAGATGGTGACTGCAGTCATGAAATTAAAAGATGCTTACTCCTTGGAAGGAAAGTTATGACCAACCTAGACAGCATATTCAAAAGCAGAGACATTACTTTGCCAACAAAGGTCTGTCTAGTCAAGGCTATGGTTTTTCCAGTAGTCATGTTTGGATGTGAGAGTTGGACTGTGAAGAAGGCTGAGCACTGAAGAATTGATGCTTTTGAACTATGGTGTTGGAGAAGACTCTTGAGAGTCCCTTGGACTGCAAGGAGATCCAACCAGTCCATTCTAAAGGAGATCGGTCCTGGGTGTTCTTTGGAAGGAATGATGCTAAAGCTGAAACTCCAGTACTTTGGCCACCTCATGCGAAGAGTTGACTCATTGGAAAAGACTCTGATGCTGGGAGGGATTGGGGGCAGGAGGAGAAGGGAATGACAGAGGATGAGATGGCTGGATGGCATCACTGACTCGATGGACATGAGTTTGTGTGAACTCTGGGAGTTGGTGATGGACAGGGAGGCCTGGCGTGCTGCGATTCATGGGGTCGCAAAGAGTCGTACACGACTGAGCGACTGAACTGAACTGAACTGAAGGACTTATTTCACTGGTATATTTATATATATATATATAGGGAAGCGATGCTATAAAGGAAAGCCATACTGCCAAATGTAACACAGTTTGGATGCTTTGGGCCATTCCCTGAGTAACTATGAACTGAACTGAACTGATTACAGTTACAGACCTTTGTTTAGGAAAAGGATCAAAGAGCAAAAGGGGATTAGTTCTAAAAGAGGAACCTTGAGGAAGAAGAACCAAGTCTGTTGAAACAGACTTCATGAATCTGTTCATGAAATGGCCTTCAAGTTATTTGTACTTATCCTGAACCAATTTTGTTTGGTTTACTATTTTACTGGTTAGCATCACAATGTTTTTTCAAACTGTCAATATGGTAGAACTTTCCTCACTGCTTGGCAAGAATCTCAAGTTCCCCTATACCCACAGTTTTCATTTCCAAACAGCCCTAACTGGGCCCACATGAAAATAAGCTCCTTCATCTGTAAAAAAGCAAACTTATCTAGGGGTTTTCAGTTAAAGGCCTTAAGGTTTTGTCCTTGTTCCCTTCTGCTATTTTTCCATTTTGTTCTTTGATCCTTTTCCTAAAAAGGTCTGCTCACATGTAAGAGTCACTTTCTAGAGTCAATCTTCAAATATAATTACCATATCGAATAAGTCTCTTACAAGATCATCATAGTGAATCCAGGGTTTTTTTTTTTAATTTTACATGCAACAATGTAAATAAATATGCATTTAAAAAAACAACTAAAAGAAACACAATGAAGAAAAAGTGTAAGTATAATGTAGACCCTCATTTGTTAAAAACACTTTGGGACTGGCTTACTAGTGGGAAAAGTGTTAATTACTAATTTAATTTCATTAATTCATTAATTTCATTAATCCATTAATGGTTATTCAGATATTCTATTTTTCAGTCAGCTTTATTTTTATTTTTTTAAAGAAATTTCATCTAATTTTCAAGTTTTTCTGTAATGAAGTTATTCATAGTATTCTCTAATTTTTAAAAATTTCTGACATGTGTAACATTAGATCCCTTTTATATCCCTTAGTATTGTTCACTATTTTCTATTTTACCAATCATGTCAAAGAACAAATGCTTAGCTTTATTTACTCACTTCTGTAATGTTGATACATTAATTTCTGAACATATTGCTTTCCTTCTACTTTTTTTAGGCTTATTTTACCAGTATTTTCTTAAATTACATGGTGCTTTTTAAAAAACAAGTATAACTGATCTACTGTTGTGATTTGATATCTCTGTACATTATAAAATGATCACTGCAATAAGTCTAGTTTTTAGTTTTTTAAACTGTTTGTGTTTATGAAAAAAGTATAGTCTCCAGTTGTATACAGTACTGTATCAGTTCAGTTCAGTCCCTCAGTCGTGTCCAACTCTTTGCGACCCCATGAACCACAGCACGCCAGGCCTCCCTGTCCATCACCAACTCCCGGAGTTCACCCAAACTCATGTGCGTCGAGTCTGTGATGCCATCCAACCATCTCATCCTCTGTCATTCCCTTCTCCTCCAGCCCCCAACCCCTCCCAGCATCAGGTTCTTTTCCAATGAGTCAACTCTCTGCATGAGGTGGCCAAGTACTGGAGTTTCAGCTTCAGCATCACTCCTTCCAATGAACACCCAGGACTGATCTCCTTGCAGTCCAAGGGACTCTCAAGAGTCTTCTCCAACACCATCTTCTCCAACACCACACTTCAAAAGCATCAATTCTTTGGCGATCAGCTTTCTTCACAGTCCAATTCTCATATTGATACATGACCACTGGAAAACCCATAGCCTTGACTAGACAGACCTTTGTTGGCAAAGTAATGTCTCTGCTTTTTTAATATGCTATCAAGGTTGGTCATAACTTTCCTTCCAAGGAGTAAGCATCTTTTAATTTCATGGCTGCAATCACCATCTGTGGTGATTTTGGAGCCCAAAAAAATAAAGTCTGACACTGTTTCCACTGTTTCCCCATCTGTTTGCCATGAAGTGATGACCCGATGCCATGATCTTAGCTTTCTGAATGTTGAGTTTTAAGCCAACTTTTTCACTCTCCTCTTTCACTTTCATCAAGAGGCTTTTTAGTTCCTCTTCACTTTCTGCCATAAGGGTGGTGTCATCTGTGTATCTGAGGTTATTGATATTTCTCCCAGCAATCTTGATTCCAGCCTGTGCTTCTTCCAGCCCAGCCTTTCTCATGATGTACTCTGCATATACGCTAAATAAGCAAGGTGACAATATACAGCCTTGATGTCCTCCTTTTCCTATTTGGAACCAGTCTGTTGTTCCATGTCCACTTCTAACTGTTGATTCCTGACCTGCACATACCAAGGGAACATTTCATGCAAAGATGGGCTCGATAAAGGACAGTAATAGTACGGACCTAACAGAAGTAGAAGATATTAAGAAGAGTTGGCAAGAATACACAGAAGAACTGTACAAAAAAGATCTTCATGACCAAGATAATCACGATGGTGTGATCACTCACCTAGAGCTGGACATCCTGGAATGTGAAGTCAAGTGGGCCTTAGAAAGCATCACTATGAACAAAGCTAGTGGAGGTGATGGAATTCCAGTTGAGCTATTTCAAATCCTGAATGATGATGCTGTGAAAGTGCTGCACTCAACATGCCAACAAATGTGGAAAACTCAGCAGTGGCATCGGGACTGGAAAAGGTCAGTTTTCATTCCAATCCCAAAGAAAGGCAATGCCAAAGAATGCTCAAACTACTGCACAATTACAGTCATCTCACACGCTAGTAAAGTAATGCTCAAAATTCTCCAAGCCAGGCTTCAGCAATATGTGAACCGTGAACTTCCAGATGTTCAAGCTGGTTTTAAAAAAGACAGAGGAACCAGAGATCAAATTGCCAACATCCGCTGGATCATGGAAAAAGCAAGAGAGTTCCAGAAAAACATCTATTTCTGCTTTATTGACTATGCCAAAGCCTTTGACTGTGTGGATCACAATAAACTGTGGAAAATTCTGAAAGACATGGGAACACCAGACCACCTGACCTGCCTCTTGAGAAACCTATATGCAGGTCAGGAAGCAACAGTACTGTATACATGTCCATTACATCAGTATTCTCTATTTCCTTAATGATACTTTGTTCACTTAATCTATCAATTACCACACCAAAGGAATTAAAATTTTAACTGTGAAAAGTTGATTTGTCAATTTTTATTTTATGTGTAATTGTACACATTTAGAACTGTTATATCAATTGATTTTTCTATTGATATCGATCTCTAGTAATCTATACTACTGATTTTGCTTTAGAGACTATTTATATAACATTACTAGCTCTCTTTTGACCTAGTATAATTTTTTACCCATTCTCTAGCTTTTAAACTTCCTATGTTTTAAGTGTCTCTTGTAAAAACTTAGAAAAAACTGTTTCAACAATCTCTGCAAATGAAAATTTTAATCTACTTACACTGACAGTGATTATTGATTTTTAAAATTCATTTCTACTATTATTGTGTTTCTGGTTTTCATCTTTTTTTATGGTTTTCCTCGCTTCATGATGAACCCTCCTCCAATTCTTGCCTTCTTTGGGATTCAATTATTTTTTCCCTTATCCAATATTTTCTTTCTATTTGTATGAAAATTATACAGTCTATTCTGTTCTTTCAGTGAGCACCCCAAATTTTACCATGTATCTTTTACTTATAAAATCTGGTATTAATAAGTATCTCTACCTTCACTTTGAAAGTCAGGAACCTTAGAATGCTTTAACTTTTTCACTTCTCTTCTGATTTATATGTTATCATATCCAGGATTTTATCTTAATTTTAATCACTTGAATTAGACATCAGTGTTTATGTTTTACATGATCACTTTTTGTTTAGGCTCCCACAGGTTTAACCATTCCTTCCTGCATCTCATGCCTTCCTTATTTTTAGATCTCTCAAGGAAGATGCTGCCCTTCAAGGGTCCTAAATTGATGTGGGAATCCCTGATCCAATTTCCCATTCTGCTTGAGCCCTAGGCTTTGTCTCCAATCCTCTGAGTACACCGCCTTTATAAACCAAGCACCTCACTGCCAGGTGCCAGCAAATGCCCTCAAAACAAACTGTGACTTTGCCTACTCTTATGGAATCAAACATCCTTGTCATTTCAACCTATGAGTTGTTTCCCTAAGTTTCCTGCCAGCTCAACCATGCTTCAAACAAATATTTTAAATATATTATCTATTAAATAGGTGGTCTGACTAGTAAGTTTTTCTCTGTAGATCATTCTTATTCTCTAAATATTCTTAGGTAACTGTTTTAGTATTTATGCTCTTTGAATTGACTTCATAGAAAAATTGTTTTATTTACTGAGTGTGCTTTATTAGTAAAAAGTAAATTTTATAAAGCCATTTAAAAATCAAACTGGTTAACAGTTTCTTTTTGCCTAACATACATACTTTTCATAAGCCAAGAGTCATTTCTAAGAGATTACTTTCCCCCAAATTCTAAGTATAAATATTGACTCCAAGATAATACACATCATCTTCCAGTATTATACAAATTTTCAAACATCCAGGAAAGTTGACATAATATATAGTAAAATAAGCTTCATATGTGGCACATTCATTTGAAATGCTTTCCCTTTTATTTCATCATTATCTAGGAATTTTCTTATAGTTCCTATTTGTTTATAGTGAAAAGCTCTTACTTGCTAATACTTCCTTATTCAGCAGTTCTGGAAGAGTATTCAATTTTATGGAAGCAGAGAAATGAACAATCACCTTTCGAACTTAATTTAGGCAAACTTACATCTTCCTTCTATGATACTGTGATTTATAGTAATATGAAATATATATTAGATCTTTGTCCTGTTTGTGACAAAGGAGCTTCCTGAAACTTCCTAAGTGATACAGAGCCAAAAAAGATGAAAAGAAAGTCTTTTGTTACTCATAACAATCCCCTTTCAACAATACCTAAGTTTAGATTGATGAGTTGACTTTCTAAAAGCCTCTACAGATAGGGGCTGAAGTGAGGGAAATCAACCACATGATTAGCAGAACTTTAGCCTCACTCCTGAACTTCTGGGGGAAAGGGAAGAAAGGGGAGCTAGAGGTTGAATTAATCACCAGTAGCCAATTATTTCACCAATCATGCCTATGTAATGCAGCCTCCATAAATACTCAAAAGGAGGAGATTCAGAGAGCTTCCGGACTGAAAGTGTGGAGGAGCAGGGAAGGTGGTACACTTGGAGGGCATGGAGGCTTCGAGTCCTTTCCCACATTATTTGCCCTATGCATCTCTCTCTCTGGCTTTTATTTGTATCCTTTAAAATATTGCCAATAGTAAGCAAGCTCTATTTTCCTGGTTCTATGAGCTACTCTAATATACTATTGAACATGTGGAGGGGATGATAGGAACGTACGATTTGTAGACAAGTCAGACAGAAATTGCAGGTAACTTGGGAATCTATTACTTGTGCATGGCATATGAAGTAGGGATAATCTTACAAGACTGAGCTCTTAATAATGTGGGATCTGAGTTAACTCTGGTTAGTATCAGAATTGAACTGAACTGTAGAGCTGGTGTCAGAGAATTGGTAGGTGTGGAGGAAAAACCCCACATATTTGGTGTCAGAGTATTTGGAGTGTGAGAGTAAAGGATAACACACTGAATTTTTTTAAGTCACATTCTATAGGTCAGTTCTTCCAGCTTAATGGTTTTGTGAATTGAGCTGTACAATCTCTTTTAAAATTTTATTGTAACAATCACCTTATTTAGCTACCATATCAAGATTGTACTTCTACTGATTTCTGTCTTTAATGTTAGGAGCAATTATTTACACTGATAAGGAGCATTTCTTTAATGAACACTGACCACTTTGAACACATAAAAAAAGTTGTCAGTAAAGGACATGAGAAGTAAGTTTCAAAATTTAGATTCATTTGGATTTGAAGGAAGGCTGTCAAAATACGTTTCATATTTGCTCAAGACAAAAAAGGTCAAGAAACAAAAAGCTGTCTCTGGACTTCTACTACTATCAAGATAAAAACAAAACTGTAAACCAAAACATTTGTTTTAAAAGCCCACACAGTATATGTGTATATCAGCACAAACTCATACTATGACCTCACTATATACTTTTTGATATTAAAATCAATGTAGTATTTTATTCTTTTTTTAATCTGGACTTAAGCAATCTGAGTCCTCAGCTTAACCAGCGAGTGATCTTAGATATATCCCTACTCTGCATGGTGCTCCTTTTCTTCATCTTTACTTTATGATGATCTTCACTGTTAGTACTTATTCCATTATCTAATAACTTTTTTTAAGAGTATTAAAATACTGGCTAGCAAAGTCCAGAAAAAAGTGAAAAAGTGATGCGATTCTAGTGCTTCACAAATACAAAATCGTACTTGGCCTTTTCCTCTTCACTTACGCAGGAGAGCTTCTTGTTGGCAGAGTAAACAAAAGGATGGTTCTAACCTAAGCTATCTCATTCAGTTTCTTCTAATGTTTCTTTTTTCTAATGCCATGTATAGCCTACTGTCAAAAGAACTACCAAACATTCCTTATAATTGAAACAATGGAAAGCATACAAAAAAGGAAACATGAAAAACCTAGTATATTCCTAAGAGACAATGTTCAATTTCAGATGTAATCACACAGATAAGCTACAGTCTAATAATAATGATAGTAATAGTCACCTCATCAAAATACATCCAAATAATAATTAGAATACTATGTCTGAGAAAAATCAATGAGAAAATTGCACATTAGTAGAACGTGTGAATATTAGTAGGATATGAGTATTCTAAAGCCAGCAGCATTATAAAATGTGATACTTATGCACAACCAAATCACTACATAAAATCAGACAGGCCGGAGACAGTGAGGCCACCAAGAATCTGCCACCAGAATGTCAGCTTCATTAATGTTAATCTTTTTATGCTCTTCAGGCAAGAGGTGAATTAATTAATTTTCCCTAGAAACAAGGAAAGTAGAATAATAGAGCAAAGAATAAAGCCCTAAGTCCAAATAAATGTGATGGCAGTTTCACTATCTTTGTCATGAAGATGTATATGTTTAGAGATATAACACTGCTTCATTTAGGGTGAAGGATCTCTTGGAATATACCGAAGTCATTCAGATAAAAAGGCAACATTCAATTGTAGGTCATAACATACACAATATATTAACATTTCTAGCTTCTAAAAAGACTGTTTTCCAAAGGTTTCACTGTTCAGTAGAGATCAAAGTGCCACTTTATAAATAGTTTACTCATTTGTCAATTGATAAACTCAGAAATTTCCTGAGTTAAAAAGAACTGTAACAGTTAGAGTACACTAGAAGTAAAATTGAAACCCAGTTCGACTGGATGTAGCAACTGAAAAGTCTATTACTTTCTATTATAAAATATATCATATAATAAAGTATACAAAATGTATACTTTCAGCTAAAAGATAAATACTTTTTAATGGACCTTAATATATACTGCATTCACTTTAAGAAAAGGAATATTACTAATACCTTGGAGGCTCCCATGGGCTTATTCTCTCATATTTCTCTTAACCCACTCCACAATATCCTAATTTTTATTCTAAACACTTCCCTGTTTTTACTACTAGCATTGATATATTTAGGTGTATCTCTAAAGTAACTGGCTAGTTATTTATCTCCATCCATCCATTCATCTTCCACCCATTTTTTTCATTTTATATATAGAGAATATGCTCTATATTCTTCTCCTTCAACTTCTACAGCATCTGTCTCAGAGTAATTTCTTGACACTACCTAATTTTTCATATAATCCTTAAGACTAAAGGAATTAAAGGAATTTAAAGGGGAGAAAATGAGACACAGTGAAGCTAGCAACTTGCTACATTATATAGGAAAACAATGGACAAATCTCTCTATAGTAATTCTGAAAGTAAAGCAAACCAGCAGACTGTCTTATAACTTTATAGCACATTTATTTTAGCTGCAATTAAACATTTCTCTGTTCTTAAGAGTACAATTAATATTTTTAAAATAACTTTACAAAGCTGGTAATTTTTGCTTTCATATTAAAGGGACAATTTTATTCAAGTGTACTGATGATGTAAAAGACCTCAATGATACTCCAGTATAGTCCTGAATAGGAAAACAAGAACAAATTAAAGAAAGCATATCAAGAGCTGATTTGTTTTTCTCTTAAGGGACAGACTATTAGAAAAGAGATAGACATATTATGGAATATTCTAATTAAAGAAGATGGTTCCTTAAATAGGTAATTAGTCTGACACTAATTAATCTGAAGTCTGACACTAATTAATCTGAAGTTATCATTTACCTGAGCAAGTGGTGGAAGAATCTCCTTGCGTATTTGCTGATTTGGTCTCTGTATTCTAATATAGTCGTATCCAGGAGTGGTCTTGTTGGAGCATAGAAGGTTCCAAGGCTTGCCTCAAGCTGTGCTGTGGAATTCAAACATAGCAGCACTAAAACAAGTGAAACTCCTTCAATTACAACAGAATACTCATGTTTGCAGTCAGTCAGGTTTTGCAAACTTGGATGAAATGTGAGCCTGTTGCAGGAAAAGATGAAATTAAAATATGACAGCTGGTACAAAAACAAACCTGTGTATAAACTTTCACTTGAAGCAAAGCTGACAATGACTCTGAGCAACAAAAAGCTGTCACAACTGAAGAAATCCATAATGAATCAACCTCTCACCACAAATGGGTAATTAAAACAGTGACTCATCAGAGTAACACAATTCGAAACTAGTATTTCCAGTAAAATCAACTCACAGTGTGCACAACATTTACTCTCTTTAGCTGAAAGGAGGAAACTAGTCTTACTACATTAGGCTTTGGAGTCAGTATTAGAAATATCTTTAAAAATAATGCAAATAAAAATAGACTTATTGGAGTAATAATATTTCTTTATTACAACTTAAAGATCAAAAATCCCCCTCCCTTTCCTAAATACTGTCCAAAACAACACAACATTCTTGGTTTTGTCCAAGGGTGAAAGTTAACATCCCTGGGAGGGATCCCATGCTAATCTACTCTGGTCAACTGACTTCCTGATAGGAAAGGACTGGAGAGCAGGTTTGATAAGCCAAAGGGCTAGCGATTAGGAGAAAAGGGCACTTTTTGTCTAATTTACACTTTGGCCAAGACATGCCAGTGGGGTTGTGTTACCCCCAAGAAATCACTGGGAAATATATAATTCCCATAATGGTGAGCGTTGTATGAGAATACAGCTCACAGTAGGATTCCACTGATTTTTTTTGCACTACTAGCACTAGGTTGAATAAACATCCTTATTTAGCAGAACTCTTTTAGGTATATTTGGGTTTGAAAGTATTAAATACCTCATCAGAGCAATTGCTATGGACTTTGCTAAGCTGCTGGTAATTTCTTTTTTTAATCTCAGATCTAGACAATAAAGTAAGATGAACTTTGGGGGTATTTTCTTTGAAAGCAGCAGTCAATTTAGATTAAAATTGAATACAGCAATGCCATTGTGAAAACAAGCCAGATTCTCTTGCCATTGCTTGTTTTCTTGACAGCATGTTTCGTACATCTGAAATGTTTGAGCCTACATGGAATACTTGTAGCTCCCAGCACAGTTACAGACTCATTAGATAGCCCAGCTTGATGTTTAAGGCAGAAATGAAGATCTTGAAGATAACCACAGCTCCAGCTACAAATAAAAGAGCTCACTGGGCTCCATTAATAAAAGGAAACAAATTACCATGTCAAATTTGTTAGATTCAGATAGAATAAATCTCAACAGAGAAGAATTGTGAATGTTTTAGAAAAGTGTTCTGCAATTACTTGGGGGAAAATGCATACATCTACTTAAAATGTACATATTCTGATAACCTAGCATCATGAAAGCATTTTATTTTAATAGCCTAGTGTATCATACAAATTTTTTATTTCCGTATCCACCCAATATGGTTCCTTGATAATATCCTTTATTAAGGCAGGAACCTGATAATACCCATTTGTGAATTCCCTAATAATCTTACTTACTACACAGGAATCTTACAACACAAATTCACTAAGGTGCTAACAATTTCATGGTGTTCTGAGTAAGAGTCAATATATTGTTGTCTTCATATTTCCTCAACTGTAAATTTATGATCTCTTACATGGGTTATGCTTACCACAACAGGCTTTCTTTAGGCACCCTGCTATCTACCTAATCTTGAGAGTATACCAATACTAACAAATAATTACTTGAGATAACTCTGCAGGTGAAAATATTACAGTAACCTTAGAGCCCCCAAATTCTGAAGTTATACTCTTCTTTTTAACTAACATCCACTGAGTACCTACTGTGGGTCAAGCATATGCTAGGCATTTTCTCATTGCAGACGCACTGGAATCTCCATAGATGTGTTGGACTACCTCCAAAAAGCACATTCAATTAACATTAAATAAATATTGTGGGCCTCCTATGAGTTGAGGCCAAGTCTCACGATGCAGACTTCTTGAAAGAACATGTTCTTACTGATTATTCTTCTCTAAAATTACTAAAAAGAAGGTTAGGTACAGAATACTATCTATCATGTTTACTTTGAAATGTAATAAAATGGAATAAGAAAATCTATAAATATGGAAAGAAGGCAGTGAGGGAAAAAGCTCTCCAATAAAGGCTTTTTGACATATTTCCTGTTTTCTTTACGTTGTAAATCACCTCTAGAAACATCTTCACTGGCCATGGTTTCCCACTATTAATGTCAATGCTAATCACAAACATTTGAAATATACAAATTCAAGAATGTTTAGATGCATTTTACATTAAGTAAATAAATTACTCATAATAAAAATAATATATACTGCAAAATAGAAAAACTGATTTCATTATTCCACATGGCACTTTTTTTTCCCCCTTTTTTCGGGGGGGTGGGTTACAGTGCCTCATCTCTCTCTGAAAATAAACATCTGAGATCCTATGGACAAAATCACTTATTTACAGAAGGTTAGGAAATCCAGGCAGCCACAAGGTAGAGGGGGATTAGAAGTCAAAGTTAAAACGAAAACAAGAAGAACAACCTAAGCTGTAATTCTCTCTCTGTCACACACACACACACACACACACACACACACACAATCAGTGGTAAAGTCTATTGTCTGGACAATGAACTTGGGATGTGAGAAATACTACTGTTTAAAGTGAAGGAGAAATAAGGATTTTTGTTTAGGACCCTTTGTCTTCCAAACCCTAGAAAGTACATGAAATTCCTCATCAAAGTTTAAAATCTGAGCATATTCTACACATGAACTTAGTCTGAAATGTGCAATGACTTCATTGTGAGTTCCAACACAGGTATATACAGAAAAGTTACTATGTTGACAAATACTATACAGTAAGTTACCATATAGGAGTAATTATTTGATACCTGATTTTGTCAGTTTAATAGGGCATGAATATTTTTGTCTTTTTAGTTCCAGTAATACAACTCCAAAGCATCCTCAAAAAATAACCAACTCAATAAAACATATTTCATGTATATACAAAACTCACGAAATATATTTTAAATCTGACCTTCTCTCTCTGGCGTGAGCTTTTGTCTAAGAAGATGGTTTACAATGGCACACATGCTGATAAAGCACTCATGGCCCAGAGTGTCCCAGTTCATACCACTCAGGATGTTTACTGCCTCATAGATCTCGTCACAGTGAATATACTGGGAGATGATGTCTACCTGACCCAGGTGTCCTTGTGTGAAGATGCCTGTCACAAAAAATACATAAAATCAAGTGAGTCATTTAAAAATAAAAATAACATTTAACTTTTCTAGAAAGGAAAAAAAAAAAAAGTGATCTTTTCTTGCATAAAGAGCTTGAAACGTGGGGTTTGGGGGAGGCCAATAGTCATATATGGCACTGTGGTCCAATCTTCAAGTATCACCTACCAACTCCATCTTGTTTATGCTTACCATTCACCACATAGTAAAACTTTTTACTCTACATAATCAACTGTTTAGACTAAAAATGAATAAATGTGAGAACTTTTAGGTAAATCACAATAGCTAACTGAATTTCCCATATGTCATTTAGGCCTCTATTGTATTTATGTGTGTGTGTGTGTTTAGCTGTGGGGGGTCTTCACTGAGAAATGCAGTCTTTTCGTTGCAGTGCACAGGCTTCTCTAGTGATGGGGCACATGCTCCAGAGCATGTGGATTCAGCAGCTGTGGCACAAGCACATTGCTTCTTTAGTAGCGGCATATGGGTTCAGTTGCCTCACGGGATCTTAGTTCCCTGATCAAGAATCAAACCCACGTCTCCTGCATTGGAGGGCAAATTCTTAACTACTGGACCACCAGGGAAGTCCCTGTGGTATATACGTAAAGACAGAATTTTGATGTAACACAATTCTTATTGACCAGATTAAGTTGCATCTGATCTTCAGCCATATGTACTTGGCGGGAAAAAGTACAAATATTTATGACATAGAATAACACATACCAATTTATTTTAAATTGGCATTTAAAGATTATCATCTTTGATTACTAATGAATATTCAGTTCAGTTCAGTCACTCAGTTGTATCTGACTCTTTGCAATCCCATGGACTGCAGCATGACAGGCTTCCCTGTCCATCACCAATTCCTGGAGTTTGCTCAAACTCATGTCCATTGAGTCTATGATGCCATCCAACCATCGCATCCTCTGTTGTCCCCTTATCCTCCTGCCTTCAATCTTCCCTAGCATCAGGGTCTTTTCCAAGGAGTCAGTTCTTCGCATCAGGTGGCCAAGGTATTGGAGTTTCAACTTCAGCATCAGTCCTTCCAATGAATATTCTGGACTGATCTCCTTTAGGATGGACTGGTTGGATCTCCTTGCAGTCCAAGGGACTCTCAAGACTCTTCTCCAACACCACATTTCAAAAGCATCAATTCTTCAGCATGTAGCTCTCTTTATAGTCCAATTCTCACATCCATACATGACTTAGGAAAAACCATAGCTTTGACTAGACAGACCTTTGCTGGCAGAGCAATGTCTCTGTTTTTTAATCTAGGTTGGTCATAGCTTTCCTTCCAAGGAGCAAGCATCTTTTAATTTCGTGGCTCCAGTCACCATCTGTAGTGATTTTGGAGCCCCCCAAAATAAAGTCTCTCACTGTTTCCATTGTTTCCTCATCTATTTGCCATGAAGTGATGGGACGTGAAGCCATGAGCTTCGTTTTCTGAATGCTGAGTTTTAAGCCAACTTTTTCACTCTCCTCTTTCACTTTCATCAGAAGGCTCCTTAGTTCTTCACATTCTGCCATAAGGGTGGTGTTGTCTGTGTATCTGAGGTTATTGATATTTCTCCCAGGAATCAATTGCAGCTTGTGCTTCAACCAGTCTGGCATTTCTCATGATGTACTCTGCATATAAGTTAAATAAGCAGGGTGACAATATACAGTCTTGACATTATCCTTTCCCTATTTGAAACCAGTCTGTTGTTCCATGTCTACTACTAACTGTTGCTTCTTGACTTGCATACAGATTTCTCAGGAGGCAGGTCAGCTGGTCTGGTATTCCCATCTCTTTCAAAATTTTCCATAGTTTGTTGTGATCCACAACAGTCAAAGGCTTTGGCATAGTCAATATAGCAGAAGTAGATGTTTTCCCGGAACTCTCTTGCTTTTTAGATGATCCAATGGATGTTTGCAATTTGATCCCTGATTCCTCTGCCTTTTCTATAACCAGCTTGAACATCTGGAAGTTGACAGTTCACATACTGTTGAAGCCTGGCTTGGAGAATTTTGAGCATTACTTTGCTAGTGTGTGAGATGAGTGCAAATTGTGCAGTAGTTTGAATATTCTTTAGCATTGCTTTTTTTGGGGATTAGAATGAAAACTGACCTTTTCCAGTCCCGATGCCACTGCTGAGTTTTCTAAATTTATTGGTATATTGAGTGCAGCACTTTAACAGCATCACCTTTTAGGATTTGAAATAGCTCAGCTGGAATTCCATCCCCTCCACTAGCTTTGTTAGTAGTGATGCTTCCTAAGGCCCACTTTACTTCACATTCTAGGATTCTGGCTCTAGGTGAGTGATTACACCATCATGGTTATCTGGGTCATGAAAATCCCTTTTGCATAGTTCTTCTGCACATTCTGGCCACCTCTTCTTTTTAATCTTCTGTTTCTGTTAGGTCCCTACCATTTCTGTCCTTTATTGAGCCCATCTTTGCATGAAACGGTCCCTCAGTATATCTAATCTTTTTGAAATGATCTCTAGTCTTTCCCATTCTATTGTTTTCCTCTATTTCTTTGCACTGATCACTGAGGAAGGCTTTCTAATCTCTCCTTGCTATTCTTTGGAACTCTGCACTCAAATGGGTATATCCTTTTCTCCTTTCCTTTAGCTTCTCTTCTTTTCATAGCTATTAGTAAGGCCCCCTCAGACAACCATTTTGCCTTTTTGCATTTCTTTTTCTTGGGATGGTCTTGATCACTGCCTCCTGTACAATGTCACAAACCTCCGTCCATATTTCTTCAGGCACTCTATCAGACCTAATCCCTCGAATCTGTTTGTCACTTCCACTGTATAATCATAAGGGATTTGATTTGGGTCACACCTGAGGGGTCCAGTAATTTTCCCTACTTTCTTCAATTTCAGTCTGAATTTGGCAATAAGGAGTTCATGATCTGAGCCACAGTCAGCTCCCAGTCTTATTTTTGCTGATGGTATAGAGCTTCGCCATCTTTGGCTGCAAAGAATATAATCAATCTGATTAAAGTACTGACCATCTGGTGATGTCCACGTGTAGTCTTCTCTTATATTGTAAGAGGGTGTTTGCTATGACCAGTACCTTCCCTTGGCAAAACTCTATTAGCCTTTGCCCTACTTCATTTTGTACTCTGAGGCCAAAATTGCGTGTTACTCCAGGTATCTCTTGACTTCCTACTTTTGCATTCTAGTCCCCTATAATGAAAAGGACATATTTTTGGGGTGTTAGTTCTAGAAGGTCTTGTAGGTCTTCACAGATCCATTCGACTTCAGCTTCTTCAGCATTACTGGTTGGGGCATAAACTTGGATTACTGTGATACTGAATGGTTTGCCTTGGAAATGAACAGAGACCATTCTGTCATTTTTGAGATTATTATAAAGAAATGATTATTAGTAAAGAAATAATTAGAATTAATCTTGTTATTGATCCTCTTGCATAACTAAAGAAAATGCACTTCTAAGCTAATAGAAATAAGAACATCAAACAAAGCGGGGGTCGGGAGGGAGGCATTCTGTTCGAATTTTATCTTATCTTTTAAATATGGAAGACCTCTTGTGAAACAAATTCTGTGTAATTAAATGACAATAAGCACTAGCACCTTTTAAGTTTTTTTTTTTTAAGCTTTAAAAAAATATTTGTTTGTAAAATCTTTTTCCTTCTGCAAACGTTTACTGATTTGAGTGAATCTACAAAAACTTCTCAGTACAAATAATCATAAAGTTAAATGAAAAAATGTATGTGAAGTTATTTGGAATCTGTAAAGTATATAATATACTACTATAACTCTTTATTACTGTCATCATCATCATCACTTACCTGAAATAGTTATAGGTTTCAGAATTTATAAAAATGTATTAGCTCATGAGAAAGATCCTGAAAGTATTGATTTTAACTTCAAATCATATAAAAGTGAGACCTTGTACTATACCAGCAGGACTCAACTTGATAAGGAATCTGGGGAATTACCCTGATTATTCTGGAGGGAGGAAATGGCAACCCACTCCAGTATTCTTGCCTGGAGGATCTCATGGACATAGTAGCCTGGAGGGCTACAATCCACAGGGTCACAAAGAGTAAGGCACAACTGAAGCGACTTACACCAGCACCCCCACTGTACTAAGCAATAAAACTTTACTATTCTTCTTGTGTTGGTAGAATCAACAAATGCTACTGTCCAAAAGCCTTCATGCTGCTGCTGCTGCTAAGTCACGTCAGTCATGTCTGACTCTGTGCAACCCCATAGACAGCAGCCCACCAGGCTCCCATCCCTGGGATTCTCCAGGCAAGAATACTGGAGTGGGTTGCCATTTTCTTCTGCAGTGCATGAAAGTGAAAAGTGAAAGTGAAGTCACTCAGTGGTGTCTGACTCTTCGTGACCCCATGGACTGTAGCCCACCAGGCTCCTCCGTCCATGGGATTTCCTAGGCAAGAGTACTGGAGTGGGTTACCACTGCCTTCTCCGAAAGTCCTCATGATCCTACAGTAAAGTGCTGGAAGTCTTCATAAATCAGGGTGGTTCCTTTGCAGTGGATATTAATGTTTAAGAATTTTGAAGACAACCAAAAATATGCTGAAATCTATTGAGTTTGTCTATATCCTAATACTTCTAACATGAGCAATAACTGACATATTGAGAGGAAAAGCTAACATATAGTCATAAATGTTTATGATCAATTTATTAAATCAAATTGTTTAAAAGGTGATAAAGAGAAAAACTTAAAAAGCAGCCAATGAACACAAAAGCTGGTTCTTTGGAACAATGTATAAAATTGAACAACTTCTGCCTAAATTGAGGAAAAGAGAAGATACACTTCTCAGTATCAAGAATAATCACTACAGGTCCCACAGACATTAAAAATAGTAAGTGAATAATATGAATAACTTTATAGATATAAATATAATTTAAATGAAATGTATTCCTTGAAAGACACAAATTATCAAATCTCATTTAAAAAGAAATAAGAATAGATAACCTGAATGATCCTATATTATTTAAATTTGGATGTGAAGTTTAAAAACCTTTAAACATACACACACAAAAAACCAGATGACTTCATTGGTGAACTGTCTCAAACAGTAAGAGAAGAAATAATATCACCTTTACATAACTCAAAATATAAGACGAGGGAATGATTCCTACTGCATTTAATGATATCAGCATTACATTGAGACCAAAACTGACAAACATCACAGGAGAAGAAAAAGAAAACTAAAGGTCAGTACCTCCCATAAACAAATACAAAAATCCTTAACAGAATATTAACAAATTAAGCAACATATTAAAAACACAATATATCATGAACAAGAGATTTATCCCACAAATACAAGGTCACTGAAACATCTGAAAACTAATCAGTTCACTATATGACCAGAAAAATCACACAATCATTTTAATACAGAAAAAGCACTTGAAAAAAACTGAACATCCACTCAAGAAAACATAACCCAGTAGACTAGGAATAGAAGGTGACTTCCTCAACCTCCTACCACCGTGTGTGTGTTAGTTGCTCAGTTGTGCCCAACTCTTTGCAACCCTATTGACTGTAGCAGCCAGCTTCTCTGTCCGTGGGATTTCCCAGGCAAGAATGCTAAAGTGGGCTTCCAGTTGAAGATGATGGAGAAGAAGGACATGAGTTCATCTCCTTCTGCAAGAGCACCAAAATTAAAACTATCTTCTGAACAACCATTGACAGGAGAATGCTGGATAAAAGATACCAAAAAAGATATCCAATGCCCAATGACAAAGAAGCTGGAGGAAGATGGTAGGAGGGGCACAATCATGATAAAATCAAATCCCATACCCACCAGGTGAGTGACCCACAAACCGCAGAACAATAATACCAAAGAAGTTTTCCCACTGTTGTGAAGGTTCTGAACCCAACATCAGGCATCCCAGCCTGGGGATCTGACAAAAGGGACTGGAAATCCCCAGGGAATCTGACCTTGAAGGCCAGTGGAATTTGATTATTGGACTTCCACAGGACTGGGGGAAAGAGACTCCAGTCTTGGAGGGCACAAACGAAATCTTGCATGCACCAAGACCCAGAGGAAAGGAGCAGTGACCCCACAGGAGACTGAATCAAAATTTCCTTGTTAGTGTTGGAGGTTCTTCTGTGGAGGCCTGGGTTGGCAGGGGCTCACCACAGGGATAGGGCACTGGCAGCAGCAAGTTGAGAAGGTCCCCCATGGTATAAGCCCTCTTGGAGGTTAACCCTACCATACAGCCTGTAGACCCTAGGACTGGGTCATCTCTGGCCAAACGACTATCAGGGAGGGAGCACAACCCCACCCATCAGCAGATAATTGAATTAGCTTTATTGAGCAAGGCCCTGTCCACCAGAGCAAGACCTCATTTTTCCCACCACCAGTCCCTCCTATCAGGAAGCTGACACAAGCCTCTTAGCCTCCTCCATCAGAGGGCAGACAGAAGAAGCAAGAAGAACCACAGTCCCATGGTGGCTAGAAGAAAAAATATATTACAGAAAGTTTATCAGGATGAAAAAGCAGAAAGCTATGTTCCAGATAAAGAGACAAGGTAAAATATCAGAAAAAAACTAAATGGAGATAGGCAACCTTCCAGAAACAAAATTCAAAATAATGTTAGTGAAGATGATCCAGAATACTGAGAAAACAAGAGAAGATCCCCAAAATGTTTACCAAAACCTACAAAAATTAAAGAACAGACAGATGAATAACACACAAGAAGAAATCAACAACAGAATAACTGAGGCAGAAGAAGGGATAAATGACCTGAAGAACAGAGTGGTGGAAATCACTGCCATAGAACAGAATATAGAAAAAAAGAATAAAAAGAAATGAAGACAGTCTAAAAGACCTCAGGGACAACATTAAACACATCAACATTCACATTATAGGGGTCCCAGAAGGAGGAGAGAGAGAGAGAAGGAACCTGAGAAAATATTTGAAGAGATAATAGTTGAAAACTTCCCTAACATGGGAAAGGAAATAGTCAACCAAGTCCAGGAAGCACAGAGAGTCCCAGGCAGGAAAAACCCAAGGAGGAACTCACCAAGACACACAGTAATTAAAACTGACAAAGATTAAAGACAAAGATAAAACATTAAAAGCAATAAGGGAAGAATGACAAATAACATACAACGTAACTCCCATCAGGCTAACAGCTGATTTCTCAACAGAAATTCTACAAGCCAGAAGGGAATGCATGATATACATAAAGTGATGAAAGGGAAGAAGCTACAACCAAGAATACTCTACTCAGTAAGACTCTCATTCAGATTTGATGGAGAAATCAAAAGCTTTACAGACAAGCAAAAGTTAAGAGAATTCAGCACCACCAAACCAGCTTTACAACAAATGCTAAAGGAACTTCTGTAGGCAGGAAACACAAGACAAGGGAAAGACCTACAGAAAATAAATCCAAAACAATTAAGAAAATGGTAATAAAATCATACATACTGATAATTACCTTAAATGTACATGGATTAAATGCACCAATCAAAAAACATAGGCTACCTGGGTGTATGGAAGCATGTGCATGTAAGCACTTCCACTTATCACATCACTCTGCTTGATGCCCCCAAACTGTATGTAATGATTTTATATTGTTTAGGTTAATCATGTTCCCATTAGGGCTTGCAGCTATAACTATCTTTTATTTTTTGTCTGGCTATTGACTGTGAAAACTGATAAACATGTTTTACTATTGTGATTACATAACTATTACTTACTTAATACCATAGTATCATGATTGGTCCACAGAAAAATGAAAGAACTCTATTATCACCAAAACTACAGTTTAATAGAAAAACCTGTAGTCACTTTTTAAAATCCAGATGCATATCAGAATTACCTTGGAGTTTTTTGAAAAATACAAATGCCTAGGTATTGCTTTTTTTTCCTCCAGAGCTCCAGATACTTTTCTAATGATCAGCCATATTCAAAAACAACTGAACTATATGAAGATCTTTTACTTTTATCTAGTTTGTTTCACTTTTTCTATTTCATATTCAGTGCTCTGATTTAATTTACTTTAGGTTTTTCAATTACTCCATCTCTTTTTAAAAATATGTATAATATATATATTTTAGAAAACTTACAAATTTTTGCCTAACTAAAAAATTTATGACATTTTGATTACACTTGTTTGACTTAGTATGAATAGAATGCTAGATTTCTAAGTAAAAAAAAAATAGATATGCAACAAGCAACTAAAGTGTACTGTATGCCACAGGGAACTACAGCCAGTATCTTATAATAACCTATAATGGAAAATAGTTTCAAAACTTACATATGTGTATGTGTTTAACCGAATCACCTTACTCTGCACCTGAAACACGGCAGGTCAACTATACTTCAATAAAATATATATATTTAAAAAAAAAGAATACTGGAATGAGAAAGAATCCCTTCTCCAGGGGATCTTCCCAACTCATGGATCGAACCTAGGTCTCCTACATTCCAGGCAGATTCTTTACCATTTAAGCCAGCAGGGAAGCCCAATAACATCATACATACACTATATTAAATGCTGACCACCTAAGACTGGAAACAAAGCAAAGATATCTTCTGTTTTCATTTCTACTTAATATTGTACCATCCTAGATAGTAAAACAGAGAAGAAAACAAAAGGCCTGCAGGTAGGATAAGAATATATGAAACTTGTTTTTAATTGTAGTTGTCATAATCATCTATGTAGAAAATCCTAAGTAATCTATAATAAAAAGTCACTCCAACTAATGAGTTTAATAGGATTGCAGGATACATGTTCTATATTTTCAAATTTTATTTTTATAAAATCCCAATGAACAATTAAAACTTGTAATTAAAAATACTATTTACAATAGCATCCAAAAACATGAACAAACTATTTACAAGATCTTGTACATTTTAAAATATAAAACACTGCTGGGAGAAATTAAAGGCCTGGATAAATGGAGAGATATATTGTGTTCATAAATTGGGAGATTCAATATTGTTAGGTCTTCCCTGTAGCTCAAACAGTAAAGAATCTGCCTGCAATGCAGGAGACCTGGGTTCAATCCCTGGGTCGGGAAGATCCTCTGGAGAAGGGAATGGCAATCCATTCCAGTATTCTTGCCTGGAGAATCCCGTGGACAGAGGAGCCTGGTGGGCTACAGTCCATGGGAGGGCAAAGAGTCGGACATGACTGAGCAACACTACAATATTGTTAAATTGTCATTCTATCCAAAACTGATCTATAGATTCAACATAATCTCAATCAAAATTCCATTAGGTGTTTTTATAGAAACTGACAAGTTAGTTTGAAAACATATAGAAACTCAAAACATGTAGAGTAACCAAAACAATTTTGAAAAGAACAAAGTTGGAGGACTAATGGTACCTGGCTTCAAGACTTACTGTTAAACCACCATAATGAAGACAGTGTGGTACTCAAGTATGGACATATAGATCAATGGACAAGAACAGAGTCTTTTTATAGATACACACACACATATGGTCAAAGGAGTTCAATGGTGAAAGTATAGTCTTTCCAACAGCTGCTTCTGGAACAACTGAATATTCATATTAAAAATTAATTTCAACTCATATCTCACACCATATACAAAGAATTAACTTGAGTTAGTCAATAAACCTAATTGTAGGAGCTAAAATAATAAAATTTCTAGAAGAAAAAAGGGTCAAAGACTATTTTGATAAGACAAACAATAAACGTCATAAATTAAAACAAATCTAATAGTTGGCTTTCATCAAAACTAAAAACTTCTGCACCTAAAATCTAGTTAAAAAAAAAATGAAAAGGTAAATTATAGGATGAAAGAAAATATTCACAATACTAGTATCCAAGAAAGAACTTGTGTTCAGAATATATAAAAACTTATGATTCAATAAAAAACAATCCAGTTCAACTGGGGCAGAAGATTTGAAGATATATATATATGGCAATAAGCACATAAAAGATGAACAACTCCAAGGTTCATCAGGGAAATGCCAACTAACACCAACTACACCTACTACAATGGCTAAAATTAAAAATAGCAATAATGCCAAGTTTAGTGAAGATGTGGAATAACTGGAACTCCAAACTATTTTCCTCTTAAATTAAACTTAGCGTAGTACTCAGTTCCAAGGTTCTTCCCAAAAGAAATCAGAATACACCTCCATACAAAGACTAGTACATGAAAGAACAGATCATTTTCAAACTGGCTAAAATTGGAAACAACTAAACTGCCTGTCAACATGTGAAGATAGATTGTGATATCTCTATATAATAGAATACTACTCAATAATGTAAATGAAAATTTACAGATATACACACCAATATGGAAAATTCACTAAGATTAATACTGAGTGAAAGTAGCCAGATACAAACAAGTACCAATTTATTAGTCTACTTCTATGAAATTCTAGAAAAAGCTGATCTAACTTCTAATAACAGACAACAGATCAATGTGCTTTAGCTTTGAGGGAGGCAGGGACTGACTGCAAAGGGGTTTGAGAGAATTTTGAGGGTGATGGAAATGTTTTACATCTTGATTATGGTGGTAATCACATTGTTGTTCAGTCTCTAAGTGGTGTTCAGCTCTTTGCAACCCCATGGACTGAAGCATTTCAGGCTTCCCTGTACTTCACTATCTCCTGGAGTTTGCTGAAACTCATGTTCATTGAGTCGGTGATGCCATCTAACCATCTCATCCTCTGTTGCCCTCTTCTGCTCTCAGTCTTTTCCAGTGAGTCATATCTTTGCATCAGGTGGCCAAAGTATTGAGGCTTCAGCTTCAGCATCAGTCCTTCTACTGAATATTCAGGGTTGATTACCTTTAGGACTGACTGGTTTTATCTCCTTATTGTCCAAGGGACTCTAGAGTCTTCTGCAGCACCACAGTTTGAAAGCATCAGTTCTTCAGTGTTCAGCCTTCTTTATGGTCCAACTCTCACATCTGTACATGACTACTGGAAAAACCAGAGCTTTGGATATATGGACCTATATGACTATATGGACCTATATAACTATAGGTCCATAAAGACTATATGACTATGAGTTTTAAGACAGCTTTTTAACTCTCCTCTTTCAACATCATCAAGAGGCTCTTTAGTTCCTCTTCAGTTTGTGCCACTAGAGCGGTGTGTGCATGCTAAGTCGCTTCAGACCTGTCCAACTTTGTGTGACCCAATGGCCTGCAGCCTGCCAGGTTCCTCTGTCCATGGGATTCTCCAGGCAAGAATATTTGACTGGGTTTCCATACCTGCCCCCAGGGGATCATCCCAATCCAGGGACTGAACTCACATCTCTTATGCCTCCTTCATTGGTAGGCAGGTTCTTTATAACCAGCTCCATCTGGGAAGCTCCATTAGAGTGGTATCATCTGCATATATGACATTGCTTATATTTCTCCCAGCAATCTTGATTCCAGCTTCTGATTCATCCAACCTGACATTTTGCATGATGTACTCTGCATAGAAGTTAAATAAGAAGGGTGACAATATTCAGCCTTGAGATACTCCTTTCCCAATTTTTAAACAGTCCATTGTTCCATATCTGTTTCTAACTGCTGCTTCTTGACCTGCAAACAGGTTTCTCAGGAGGCAGGTAAGGTGGTCTGGGATTCTCATCTCTTTAAAAATTTTCTACAGTTTGTTGTGATCAACACTCAAAGACTTCAGTGTAGTCAATGAAGCAGAAGTAGATATTTTTCTGGAATTCCCTTGCTTTTTCTACGACATAGTAGACGTTAACAATTTGAGCTCTGGTTCCTTTGTCTTTCCTAAAACCAGCTATACATCTGAAAGTTTTCAGTTTACGAACTGCTGAAGCCTAGCTTGAAGGATTTTGAGCATAATCTTGGTAGCATGTGAAATTAGTGAACTGTACGGTAGTTTGAGCATTCTTTGGCATTGCCTTTCTTTGGGATTGGAATGAAAACTGGCCTTTTCCAGTCCTGTGGCCACAGCTAACTTTTCTAAATTTGCTAGCATACTGACTGCAGCAATTTAACAGCATCGTGTTTTAGGATTTGAAGTAACTCAGCTCGAATTCCATCACCTCCACTAGCTTTCTTTGTAGTAATGCTTCCTAAGGCCCACTTAACTTCACATTCCAGGATGTCTGGCTCTAGGTGAGTGACCACAACGTTGTGGTTATCTGGGTCATTAAGATCTTTTTTGTATAGTTCTTCTGTATATTCTTGGCACCTCTTCTTAATATCTTCTTCTCTTAGGTCCTTGCCGTTTTCTTTCACTCTGCCCATGTTTGCATGGAATATTCCCTCAGTATCTCCAATTTTCTTGAAGAGATCTCTAGTCTTTGCTATTCTATTGTTTTCCTCTATGTCTTTGCTTTATTCACTTAAGAAGGCTTTCTTATCTCTCATTGCTATTCTTTGGAACTTTGCATTCAAATGGGTATATCTTTCCCTTTTCTCCTTTGCCTTTCACTTCTCCTGTTTTATCAGCTATTTGTAAGTCCTCCTCAGACAATCACTTTGCCTTCTTGCATTTCTTTTTTATTAGGATGGTTTTGGTCACTGCCACCATACAATGTTACAAACCTCCATCTGCAGTTCCTGAGGCACTCTATCAGATCTAATCCCTTGAAATGTATTCGCCACCTCTGCTGTATAACCCTAAGGGATTTGTCTTAGGTCATACCTGAATAGTCTTGTGATTTTCCCTGCTTTCCTCAATTTAAGCCTGAATTTTGTGGTAAGGAACTGATGATCTGAGCCACAGTCAGCTCGAGGTCGTGTTTTGCCTACTCTATAGAGCTTCTCCATCTTCGACTGCAAAGAATATATCAGTGTGATTTCTGTTTTGACCATCTGATGATGTTCATGTGTAAAGTTTCTCGGGTTGCTGAAGAGGGTGTTTGCTATGACCACTTCATTCTCTTGGCAAACTCTGTTAGTCTTTGTGCTGCTTCATTTTGTACTCCAAGGCCAAACTTGCTTGTTCCTCCAGGTCTCTCTTGAGTTCCTACTTTTGCACTCCAATCCCCCACGCCGAAAAGGACATCTTTCTTTCTTTTTTTTTTTGGGTATTCATTCTAGAAGCTCTTGTAGGTCTTCATAGAAATCGTTCAGCTTCAGCTTCTTCGGCATTACTGGTTGGGGCACAGACTTGGATTGCTGTGATACTGTATGGTTTGCCTTGGAAATGAACCAAGATCATTCTGTCATTTTTGAGGCTGCACCCAAGTATTGCATTTCAGACTCTTTTGTTGACTGTGAGGGTTACTTCATTTCTTCTAAGGGATTCTTGCCTATAACAGTAGACATAATGGTTATCTGAATTATATTCACCCATTCCTGTTCCATTTCAGTTTCCCAAGATGTTGATGTTCGCTCTTGCCATCTCCTGCTTGACCATGTCCAATTTACCTTGATTCACAGACTACTGGTTTTTCCAGTAGTCGTGTATGGATGTGAGAGTTGGACTATAAAGAAAGCTGCATGCCAAAGAATTGATGCTTTTGAACTGTGGTGTTGGAGAAGACTCTTGAGAGTCCCTTGGACTACAAGATCAAACCAGTCCATGCTAAAGGAAATCAGTCCTGAATATTCACTGGAAGGACTGATGCTGAAGCTGAAACTTCAATACTTTGGCCACCTGATGTGAAGAACTGACTTCTTAGAAAAGACCCTGATGCTGGGAAAGATTGAAGGCAGGAGGAGAAGGGGACAACTGAAGATGAGATGGTTGGATGGCATCACCGACTCGATGGACATGGGTTTGAGTAAGCTCCACGAGTTGGTGATGGACAGGGAAGCCTGGCGTGCTGCAGTCCATGGGGTCTTAAAGAGTCAGATACGACTGAGTGACTGAAGTGAACTGAATAATCATTAGTAACTGAAGATGATAATCTTTAAATGCCAATTTAAAATAAATTGGTATGTAGTCTATGTCATGAATATTTGTACTTTTTTCCCCTAGTACATGGGGCTGAAGACCAGACTTCTCAGGTGGCAGGTCAGGTGGTTTGGTATTCCCATCTCTTAAACACTCTCCGACATACATCACAGCAGGATCCTCTATGACCCACCTCCCAGAATATTGGAAATAAAAGCAAAAATAAACAAATGGGATAAATAATTAACCTTAAAAGCTTCTGTACATCAAAGGAAACTATTAGCAAGGTGAAAAGACAGCCTTCAGAATGGGAGAAAATAATAGCAAATGAAGCAACTGACAAACAACTAATCTCAAAAATATACAAGCAACTCCTACAGCTCAACTCCAGAAAAATAAATGACCCAATCAAAAAATGGGCCAAAGAACTAAATAGACATTTCTCCAAAGAAGACATACAGATGGCTAACAAACACATGAAAAGATGCTCAACATCACTCATTATCAGAGAAATGCAAATCAAAACCACTATGAGGTACCATTTCACACCAGTAAGAATGGCTGCGATCCAAAAGTCTACAAATAATAAATGCTGGAGAGGGTGTGGAAAAAAGGGAACCCTCTTACACTGTTGGTGGGAATGCAAACTAGTACAGCCACTATGGAGAACAGTGTGGAGATTCCTTAAAAAACTGGAAATAGAACTGCCTTATGATCCAGCAATCCCACTGCTGGGCATACACACTGAGGAAACCAGAAGGGAAAGAGACACGTGTACCCCAATGTTCATCGCAGCACTGTTTATAATAGCCAGGACATGGAAGCAACCTAGATGTCCATCAGCAGATGAATGGATAAGAAAGCTGTGGTACATATACACAATGGAGTATTACTCAGCCATTAAAAAGAATACATTTGAATCAGTTCTAATGAGGTGGATCAAACTGGAGCCTATTATACAGAGTGAAGTAAGCCAGAAGGAAAAACATAAATACAGTATACTAACGCATATATATGGAATTTAGAAAGATGGTAACAATAACCCGGTGTATGAGACAGCAAAAGAGACACTGATGTATAGAACAGTCTTACGGACTCTGTGGGAGAGGGAGAGGGTGGGAAGATTTGGGAGAATGGCATTGAAACATGTAAAATATCATGTAAGAAACGAGTTGCCAGTCCAGGTTCGATGCACGATACTGGATGCTTGGGGCTAGTGCACTGGGACGACCCAGAGGGATGGTATAGGGAGGGAGGAGGGAGGAGGGTTCAGGATGGGGAACACATGTATACCTGTGGCGGATTCATTTTGATATTTGACAAAACTAATACAATTATGTAAAGTTTAAAAATAAAATAAAATTAGAAAAAAAAAATAAACAGATGCTAGATGGAAAAAAAAAAAAAAATTTCCACAGTTTGTTGTGATCCATATAGTCAAAGGCTTTGGTGTAGTCAATAAAGCAGAAGTAGATGTTTTTCTGGAACCCTTGCTTTTTCAGTGATCCAACGGATGTTGGCAATTTGATCTCTGGTTCCTCTGCCTTTTCTAAATCCAGGTTGAACATCTGGAAGTTCTCAGTTCATGTACTGTTGAAGCCTAGCTTGGAGAATTTTGAGTATTACTTTGCTAGCATGTGAGATGAGTGCAATTGTGTGGTAGTTTGAATATTCTTTGGCATTGCCAGAATCTCTTCTCAATGGAAGAGACTGCGGGGAAAACTTGGTCTTGCACTGGTGGGCAGGGAAATGCTCAGGAAATTTTTAATCCAATTTTCTACTGATGGGTGGGGCTGTGTCCTCACCGCAGCCCCCCACAACCCCACTAGTTGTTTGGCCTGAGGTGACCCTATCCTGAGACTACAGACTCTATGTTAGGGCTAAATGTGACCTCCAAACAGACTTTTGCCAACACGCCCCTCCCAGGACCGCACAGCAGGCCACCGCTGACACACACCTCTGCAGGAGACCCTGCATCACTCACAGGCAGGCCTGGCTCAGCCTCTTGTGGGGTCATTTCTCCTTGCTCCTTGTTCCTTTGGCACACAAATGCTTTGTGCCCTCCAACAGTCTCTGGTAATCATGAGGATATACATATTTCCCCAAATTCATTGCTCTATACATTTTAAATAAGTATAATTTATTTGTAAATCACACTTGAAAAACATGATTTAAAAATCTGTCATCACTTTTGTATGAAGAAAGCAGAATGCTGTCTGGAACAGCAATCCATCTCAAATGACACGAGATCCAGTTTTAAGATGACTAGGCATCTAATAAAGTACCTGACATTTTCTTCCAGCAATCAGTTGCCACCAGTTACCACTTTGGTAAAGTAAACTTTAAATAACTTATTAAAAATAACTCTTTTAAAGAACACATACTTCTTGTAAAAGTTCTGAGAGAAAAATCATACTACTTGCTGTTTAGATGAAGTGACAGACACATACGTAATATTGCCCATGATTTTCAAAATCCTATGAGAGGGAAGAAGTTAGCTTTAATTATTTAATATCACCACTCGGACATTTAACCTTTTCCTAACTTTGCAGGTGTTATAAGCACATTGTAGGAGCACTCTAAGTAGATGGAATGATCAACACACTATGGAAAGAGGAGTGTGAGAGTACATGCTGTGATTGGGAAGCTCCTAAGGCAGCAGAGCTGAGAGATGAAGCCTAGGAGACAGACAGGGCTTATTAACTACTGAAGGATTTCAAGCTGCAGAAAAGAGAAAACTGAAAGTGTCAGTCACTCAGTCATGTCCAACTCTTTGTAGCCTACCAGGTTTCTGTGCCCATGGAATTCTCCAGGAGAATACTGGAGTGGATAGCCGATCCCTTCTTCAGGGCATCTTCCTGACCCAGGGATCAAATCAGGGTCTCCTGCATTGCAGGCAGAATCTTTACCACCAGGGAAGCCAAATCTATGAACAGATGTGCACTCTGGTGGCACTTAAGGGGATTAATTGAGCGATAGGTGGGGAAGATTGGAAGGCAGAGCATTACAGACAGAGGGCCACTGCTTGATCATGGTACAATAGGGAAGGTCTAGATTTAAGGTAATCACAGCAAGGCTGAATAGAATGAGATGTTTTAGGCAGTGATGTCTTTTTCATCATAGGGGACTGGAAGGCAAAAGCAGGAAGTCAAGAGACACCTGGAGTAACAGGCAAGTTTGGCCTTGGAATACAAAATGAAGCAGGGAAAAGGCTTCATTTTGCCAAGGTTTGCCTAAAGAACACACTGGTCATAGCAAATACCCTCTTCTAACAACACTACACATGGACATCACCAGATGATCAATATCAAACTCAGATTGATTACATTCTTTGTAGCCAAAGATGGAGAAACTCTATATAGTCAGCAAAAACAAGACTGGGAGCTGACTGTGGCTCAGATCATGAACTCCTTATTGCCAAATTCAGACTGAAATTGAAGAAAGTAGGGAAAATCTCTAGGCCATTCAGGTGTGACCTAAACCAAATCCCTTATGATTATACAGAGGAAGTGGCAAATAGATTCAAGGGATTTGAGCTGGTAGACAGAGTGCCTGAAGAACTAAGGCAGAGGGGTCCATAACACTGCACAGGAGGTGGTGATCAAAACCATAAGCAAGAAAAAGAAACACAAAAAAAGCAACATGGTTGTCTGAGGAAGCCTTACAAGTAGTGGGGAAAGGAGTGAAAGGCAAAAGGGAAAAGGAAAGATATACCCATCTGAATGCAGAGTTCCAAAGAATAGCAAGGAGAGATAAGAAAGCCTACAGAAGTGAACACTGCAAAGAAATATAGGGAAAAAAATAGAATGGGAAAGACTAGAGACCTCTTTGAGAAAATCAGAGATACCAAGGGAACATTCCATGCAAAGATGGGCACAATAAAGGACAGAAATGGTATGGACCTAGAAGAAGCAGAAGATATTAAGAAGAGGTGACAAGAATATACAGAAGACTGTACAAATAAGGTCTTAATGACCCAGGTAACCATGATGGTGTGATCACTCACCTAGAGCCAGACATCCTGGAATGTGAAGTCAAGTAGGCCTTAGGAAGCATCACTACAAAAGAAAGCTAGTGGAGGTGATGGAATTCCAGTTGAGCTATTTCAAATTGTAAAAGATGATGCTGTTAAAATGCTGTACTCAATATGCTAGCAAATTTGGAAAAGTCAGCAGTGGCCACAGGACTGGAAAAGGTCATTTTTCATTCTAATCCCAAAGAACGGCAATGTAAAATAATGTTCAAACTACTGCACAACTGCACTCATTTCACATGCAATTAATGAAGGTGATGCTCAAAATCCTTCAAGGTGGATTTCAACAGTATGTGAACTGAGAACTTTCAGATGTACAAGCTGGATTTGGCACCAGAGATCAAATTGTCAACATCTACTAGATCAGAAAAAAAAAGCAAGAGAATTCAAGAAAAACATCTACTTTTGCTTTATTGACTATACTAAAGTCTTTGACTGTGTGGATCACAACAAACTGTGGAAGATCCTTAAAGAAATAGGAATACCAGGCCACCTTACCTGACTCCTGAGAAATCTGTATGCAGGTCAAGAAGCAGCACTTAGAACCAGACATGGAACAACAAACTGGCTCAAAATTGGGAAAGGAGTATGTCAAGGCTGTATACTGTCACCTTGCTTATTTAACTTATATACAGAGTACATCATGAGAAATGCTGGGCTGGATTAAGCTCAAGCAGGAATCAAGATTGCCAGGAGAAATATCAATAACCTCAGATAATCAGATGATACCACCCTTATGGCAGAAAGCTAAGATGAACTAAGGAGCCTCTTGATGAAAGTGAAAAAGCTGGCTTAAAACTCAACATTCAAAAAACTAAGATCATGGCATCCAATTCCATCACTTCATGGCAAATAGATGGGGAAACCACTGAAAGAATGACTCCATTTTGGGCTCCAAAATCACTGTGGATAGTGACTACAGCTATGAAATTAAAAGACACCTGCTCTTTGGAAGAAAATCTATGACAAAGCTAGATGTTGTGTTAAAAAGCAGAGACATCACTTCGTGGTCAAAGGTCCATATAGTCAAAGCTATGGTTTTCCCAGTAGTCACATATGGATGTGAGAGCTGGACCATAAAGAAGGTTGAGCACCAAAGAATTGATGCTTTTGAACTGTGGTGCTGGAAAGACTCTTGAGAGTCCCTTGGACAACCAGGAGATCAAATAAGTCAATCCTAAAAGAAATCAACCAAGAATATGCACTAGAAGGACTGATGCTGAAGCTCCAATACTCTGGCCACATGATATGAAGATCCAACTCATTGGAAAAGACCCTGACGCTGGGAAAGATTGAGGGCAGGAGGATAAGGAGGCAATAGAGGATGAGATGGTTAGATGACATCATTGACTCAATGGACATGAGTTTGAGCAAACTCCGGGAGATAGTAAAGGACAGGGAAGCCTGGTATGCTGCAGTTCATGGGGTCAAAAGAGTCAGACACAACTGAGTGACTGAACAAAACCTCAGAAATCAGAACTGATGGCATTTCATTGCTGACTGGATATGGCGTTAGGAATGAGGGAGGATTCTAGGATGATTTCTAACTTGTAATTCTGTCCATCTAAATAACTATAATATCCCTTAAACTGGAATATATAGGAGGAGAAGCAGGGAGAAAGATGACAACTTCAAGTCTGCACATAATAAATCTGAGGCAATTGTGCAGACTCAGTGGGGAGGTTTCCTATAGGCCAGGTTAATGTGGGGGTGGAGAGCAGTGGCCTGGGCTGAAGTCAGAGACAGGATACCAAAATAAAAAATAAACTCTTTGTCTGATGGCATGAGACAGGGTTCTCAGGGCTGGTGCACTGGGATGACCCTGAGGGATGGGATGGGGAGGGAGGTAGGACGGGGTTCAGGATGGGGAACACATGTACACCCATGGCTGATTCATGTCAATGTATGGCAAAAACCACTACAATATTGTAAAGTAATTAGCCTTCAATTAAAATAAAAAAATAAAAAATAATTTAAAAAATAAAGAAACTCTCATTTTGCATAAAATGGGAGGGGAGCTAAAGATGGAACCTTGGAGAGCCTGAATATTTTCATGAAGAGACAGAAGAAGAGCATAAAAAAGTGCCAAAAAGTTGCATCGAGAGTCACAGAAGGCAAGAACAATGAGACTTTGATGGTAATGTGGTCAGGAACCATCAAATGTTGAAAAGTCATCAAGTAACTAAAGAGAAATATGTGTATCAAGTAGGAAGTCACTGGTGACCTTTCCAAGAGCAGCTCCAGAACACTGAAGAGAAGAGCCAGAAGGTGGTGCTATGAGGGGGAATGGGGGCGAAGAAGCAGAGAAATTCAGTGTTCATTATTCTATTAAGAGCTTGACTGTGAAAGGATGGTGAATATTTGATTAATAGCAGAGGGGAAACAATTTTAAGGAATAGATGTATGTATGTTGCTTTGTTTCATGGTGGCTTGGGCCCGAGCCTGCTGATGTAGCAAGATTCATGGGGAGAGTGGGGAAGGTGACAGAGTAAAAGTGTCAAGGGGAATGCTGAGGGATCCAGCGTGGAACTAGTCTTAGGTAAGAGAAAGGCTCCTATCCCACTGAATTGAAACCAAAAAGATTTATGTACATGGAGGTAAGTGGTTGGGTAGGTGGTGAGGAGCAGATAAAGTTAATGAAAAACCTATTAAAAGGGGAGATTCTCTGTTGAAAGGGCAAGAAGCTGATCACATGAGTTTAAAGAGAGCAGTGAAAGTTGGAAAAGGTGATGATGAGTATCGAAAAGCTTTTATATCTAAGAAATACAACTAGGAACTCCTCTTTTTAAAATTAATCCGTAGTTTACATATATGGAAATATGAATAATGATTGTTAGGTAAAGAAATTCTGATTACACACTGCCTCTACTTTGAAGGATGACACGTCGTGCTCCCTCCTGAGGAAGACATGTTAGTTTTTCACATTCTTATAGAAACAGTGGTGATGGCCTTTTAACCTCCGGTGGCATTCGTGTGATAATTATAAGCATTTAGAATGGAAGCTCTAGTCTTCAACATTACACTAACTGACCTATTCTAAGAGTCAGACTCCAAAAATCTTGGCATGCTGGCAGCAGCCACTGACACGTTTACATATGACAGCATTCTATTTTAAACTATGATCTATCTCAGCTTCTTAAATTGTACGCTACACCTTTCATGTCAAAATTTCCAAAGGCTTGCATAACAAGCATATGAAAAACATCTCATAAATGCTCCCTAGTGGGGAAACTGCACATGAAACTACCTGTTTATATATGCAGTAACTTGAATTATACATGAAAATTCCACATGGATGCCCAGAATCAGCACTGTGTTAATTCAAGAAGTATATTAAAATTTCTGGATGTATTTAGTAGCAGATCCTAAGAAAAATCTGTTCTTTAAACAGGGTTTTCTTTAAAAAAAAAAAAAAAAAAAAAAGATCTGTTAGCTGGAATATACTGTTTCAAGGAATCTACTCTTCCTAGGAAAAATAATATATAATAAACACTAATCTTATAATACATTTTCAAAAATCCTGGGAAACTCCATGTTTTGTTCTTTTAAAGACCCTGGAAGACTGTAAAATTTCCCTATTCTATAAATCTTGTAAGTCATATTGAAAATAAAATTTAAATGATAAATGTCAGTTGCAGAAGTTATCACCTTTTCATTTGAATGCTTGACTTCTATTGGATAATTCTCTTCCAAGAGACTTACTTGGGAAAAAGAGGTGACAGCCAACTCATTGCCTAATTGATTTAGGAACAGTGCCCAGGGAGATAGTCCAATTAAGTTTACAAGCTGGCAATTAGCAGGAAGCCCTCTAAATCCCTACACTGAGAGCCTGTTTACTTTAGTAAGAAGGCAAATGTGCTAGAGATAGGAAGAGAAAGCTGTGCTTTTTGCAAAGCTGTTGTGAGTAGGCCCACAAGGGAGGGCTGAAGAAAAGCTAGGTGTATGTTAGTAGACTGCCTTCTTGTTTCACAGGTAACTGGGATATACAGAGAGGGAGAGAGTTTCAACAGATATGCAAAACATCTAACATCCACTTTAATAAGTGTTGTGCGTGGAGACATACCACTATTAAACGTGTAGTTGGGCAAAGTAGAACTGGATTATCTCATAATAAATGAGATTCCAAACATATTTTTCTTGGGTAATACTAATGTTATGAATGGATTTAGATTCTTTTTTTTTTAATGTGAAAAGAACATAGCTCTCACTTAGATCCCTAATAGCTTTCAAGTTAAGTCATTTTCATTAGACTTATTTCATTCATTCTATTTCAGAGGCAAGTAGATCCATTAAAAACAACAAGTAAACTGACAGTTATTTAACAAACACTACAAAGTTTTTAAAAACTTAACTTTGTGCCACAGAGCCAAATCCTGTAAGGGGTTTTGAAATGTATCTACTTTTCTATGTTTTCAGGTTGCAATCGGTTCAGTTCAGTTCAGTCACTCAGTCGTGTCCAACTCTTTGCAACCCCATGAATCGCAGCACGTCAGGCCTCCCTGTCCATCACCAACTCCCAGAGTTCACTCAGACTCACGTCCATTGAGTTGGTGATGCCATCCAGCCATCTCATCCTCTGTCATCCCCGTCTCCTCCTGCCCCCAGTCCCTCCCAGCATCAGGGTCTTTTCCAATGAGTCAACTCTTCGCATGAGGTGGCCAAAGTACTGGAGTTTCAGCTTTAGCATCAGTCCTTCCAATGAATACCCAGGACTGATCTCCTTTAGGATGGACAATAATGTGCACTAATTGAAATATGCTTTTTTAAACCTAAGAAAGTTCCTCTCAAGAATGTTAAACTATCAAAACTGCCTAAAAAGTGTCATATATTTTAGGACATACCTGGTAATGCAAACCTATAGAAGGCAAATAAAATTCTGCTTTAAAGCTTCCTGGTTGAAATAGTATACATTAATGCATAATTTTCCTAATATTGAAATAATTTTTTGAATATTTTTATCTAGAAGAAAAACATAAAATTACACAAATATCTTTAGCAAATTCTAACCAAGCATTTTCCTTCCTCTTCTTTTAAAACACTTGTTTTACACATTTTCAATCTGGAAAGAAATGAACACTTATCTAAAATAACTTAATAGAAAAAGTATTATATCCCTACACACAGAATTTTACAAGGGACATAGTAAGTACTTTTAAAATATTCTCATATGTACTATTTCTTAAGGAATTTTTTTAGTAGACAGTTTATTTTGGAAAGCATCATATATGGACAGCTCAGGCTTTTTATTCATGTGATGGAAAATTAATGCAATTTCAAATTTTTTCAATATATAATGGACCTTGACATTTTAGAAAATCATCCACAAAACTTTCTTAAGAAAACTACATGAAATGTAAGCATATTGATGGGATGAGGAACAAAAAAAAATCTACATTCCAGGAATAGTTTTACTGTCTTAATTGTACTGTCATCATAAAAAAATTTATTTACTCACCAACTTCCTTGACTTACCAAGTTTAAACAGAAGTACACCCAATGGTCCTCTGTCAAACCTGAGGAAGAGGAGATTACAGATGTCCCCACTTTCAGGCTTCTTAGAAACAAACTGAGGCGCTATCCACTGCATTTGAACAAGACTGCTGGAAACATCAAAGAATTTTTTGAATTGTAGAGTCTCCCTAGGTGAGTTGTCTTCAGCCAAAAGCTGGATGTTAATAGGAGAAAGAGCCATATCAAATATTTGCAGCTCCCCTTGGTTATTGCCGACTAGCAGAATGGCCCCACTGGGGTGGCAGCTTATTAAGGAAGGCAGAAGTTCAGCCCGAGCTAAGAGAGTCACTCTACGGTGAGTTTCATAAAGAATTACTGAAGAATCTTCACAGCCCAGGATCAGTTTGTCTTCAGCAGCATTCCTGCAACAACTAATGGCCTTTGACTTAAGTGGTATTCTGGTGACTGATACACACTGGATTTTGTTCCGAACACATTCATAGACGCAGCTGTCAGCCATGGGCTCTTTGTCTACACTGATGGAGCACTCCACTGTCAGCACTCGATTAGGATGTTTGGTGTCAAAGCGAACATCCAGTGGATCCCATTCTGTGCGTATAGAACTCAGAACCTGTAAGAAATACAACAAGTATGTTCAGATAGACTGGTTTTTCTTTAGCTGTCACACATAGCACTGCATATTAACCTAGAATCCTACTGAATACAGTCAACTACCACCTTAAATATCAGCAACATATTAGCAGGTATGTCTATATTTCATATAGAACATATATAAACGTGTGTGTGTATGTGCATGCGCTCAGTCATGTCTGACTATAGCCTGCCAGGCCCCTCTGTCCACGGGATTTCCCAGGCAAGAGTATCGGAATGGGTTGCCATTTCTTTCTCCAGAGGATCTTCTTGACCCAGGGATGGATCTCCTGTCTCCTGAGTCTCCTGCATAGGCAGGTGGACTGTTTACCACTGAGCTACCTGGGAAGCCCATATATAAATATATATAGCACATACTCAGCACAGCTGCAGAAATTAAATTATAAAAATTTAACTTAAGCATTTTGTTTTAGAAAGTCTGTAAGTAACATAAAGACAAATATTTCCTACAATATACAGAAACTAACAGAGTGGGCTTTTAGTAAAATAATATGGCTAGCAGATTACCTAAAGACATCAGAAGCATGATTTTTAAAGGATGAATAAAGGATTTTAACAATTCAGTTCATCTCCTTCCAACCCACTACCCCTGCTGATTCTAAAATTACTGGTAAATTATTTACCAGAAATATATTCCTAATTAGTAGAGTAAGAAATCAAAAACCAAAATGGTCCATTTTCAAGAACATCTAGCTTTGAGTGACAGCTTGCTGATGTAGTAGCCAATAGCTGATAGCCATAACGAATACAAAACTAGAAAGTCTGGGCAAACAAAGGGACGGTGAGATGCCTAGGATTTTTGTGCGGGTTCATCCTACTGGTGAATTAAAAACCTACAAACTGGAATAGGTACACAGAAAAGGAGGAAATAAGACGTGGAGGGGTGGTGGGAGGAGATCATAAAGAGGGAGGGAACAAACCTAGGTGACATCCAGGAAGATTGTTTACCCCTTGGTACTCAGCCGAAGAGGAACAGGGGGGAGGGACTTGCATTCTAGGGATAAGATGCTCCCTGTAATGACTCTGGGTGTGCCTGCCCATCAGACACCAGATCTTGCAAGACCATCATTAAAGCCTCACTTCCATTCTTTGGGTTTGGGCTGGTGAGCATGTTTCTCACAAGCAGGGCAGGGTAAGCAAAGAAAAAAGCTTTAGAACTCTGTTAACATTCCTGTAGAAACATTTGTTGTTGGTGTTGTTTAGTTGCTAAGTCATGTCAGACTCTTTGGCAACCCCATGGGCTGTAGCCCACCAGGCTCCTCTGTCCATGGGATTTCCTAGGAGTGGGCTGTCATTTCCTTCTCCAGGGGATCTTCCTGACACAGGGATTGAACTTGTGTCTCCTGCACTGGCAGGCGGATTCTTCTACCACTGATTTTATTGTCAGAAAATATATGAAGGGTTGTTAAGTAGGTCAGTGATCAACAGAAAAAAATAAGAAGGTAATGTACTACTAGTTTTAAAATTAAAAAAAGACCTGGTGAGTAATATGACTTATAATACTAGTGAGGCAAAATTTGAAAAGCATTTCTAGTGTGGAAAGGAAAGGCAACAAGAATAAAGGAATAAAGCAGGCCATTCACCTTATTCATATGTAAATGTGGGAGGCCAAAAATCTGGAGAATGGTAACTGAGATCATTTCTAACACTGCTGAAAACCTCAAAATTAGATTTAGAAACATTACAAAGCACATGTCTACAAGAGACAGAATTTCACAGAACTCTGCATGTGTGTTTGTGCACTCGCAGAAGTTCAAAATCTGACGAAATCCAACCGTTAAGGTCAGTATCTGAGTTAATAGTATTATACCAAGGTCATGTTCCAGGATGTGACAATGTACTGCAGTAATGTGCATTACTGGGGCAAACAAGGGAAACTAGACAAACTAGGGGGAAAAGTACAGGAAGGGGATATGCTTTTAGCCATTTTGGCAATTATTTTAGCGGTTTCTTGAGAGTCGAATTATTTCATTTTTTTTTTTTAAGAGCACACAGCTTTGTTACATAGTGCTGACTTGGGGATGGAACGGGGGTTAATGTGAATTTTTAAAAAATCCATCCTAAACATTATTAACAAACTAATCTTCCTAACCTAAATGTTCTTGCTGTCATTCCCTTGTTCGAACTTTTTAACTGTTACCCAATTTTGCTTCCCTGGTGGCTCAGATGGTAAAGAATCTGCCTGCAATGTGGGAGACTCGGGTTTGATCCCTGCGTTGGAAGATCCCCCGGAAAGGAGAATGGCAACCCACCCCAGTACTCTTGCCTGGAGAATCCCATGGACAGAGGAGCCTGGCAGGCTACAGTCCATGGGGTCGCAAAGAGTGGAACATGACTGAACAACTAGCACAAATACAACTAATGAATTAAAGTTTTATTCCCCTGCCTGGTATGTAAAACCATATAGGATCCATATCCAACTCTTTCCCTCCCTCACACTCACTTTCCTACTCTCACTTTTCTTTTTTGTCTAATAAATGCTTGAGTATGAGCTATATACTCAAGCACATACATACAGGCACAGGTCCTGGCACTGGTGGGGATACAGCAGTGAGGTCCTCATCCTCAGAGAACATACACTCTAATGGCTGAAGATAAGGTTAACAAATCACAAGCAAACATACGGAGTATGTTAGTGATTCTATATGTGTACCTCCTAAGTACTCGGAAGAATGGGAAGGGGAGGCAACAGAAGTCAGGACAGGCCTCTCTCATAAAGTTGACCTGAAAGAAGTGAAGAAGTGAAGCCATGCAGTCACCTGGAGAAGAGGGCTCCAGGCAGAGGAAGCAAACATGCCAAGGCAGCACTCTCGGCCTGAAGAAGAAACGATGGCAGAGCAACATGGCCACAGAAAATGGAGCAAGGAAGAACAGTGGGAATTGGAGGCGGCAGAAGATTGTGAAGTAGCTTGTAGGCCCTTACAGGGACTTTGGCTTTCCCCCTAAACAAGATGAGAAGCCAAAAGCAAAGGAGGAACGTGATCTGCCTTGCAAACCCCAGCATTATCTCCCGCAGTGTCCTCTCAGTACTGTATTCTGAGGTCAAACTAAAGCTGCATTTTCTCAGCTCTGAAATCTGTTAAACAGGGAGGCCATTCAGCTGATGAATCCCTAATGCCATCCTGGCTTATGAAAGCAAACCAAAACCTAAACCTGTAAATGCCTCAATGTTACAAAATCAAAATACCAAGGATAACCAATTACAATAGCCAATTAAGCTTTAAACTATAGCCAATCAAATAATTTCCTTTTTCTGCTTCTGTACTTTCTTTCTCAATTTTTCCCTGTCTCAGTAGAGTCTTCCTAACCACTTTCAGTTTGGCACTTGCTCAAACTCTGAAGAATTTCAGTATGCCTCAGTTTATCTTTCAATAACTTCTCTTATATCCTTTACCTGAAATCCACACTCTTCACCCACAAAGGCTCAGTCTGTCTTATACGTCCCAAGGTGTAAGTCCATTATAACTCCCTTCTTCTCCTCCACTCCTAATCCCAGATACTTCTAAAAAGCTAGCCAAGGTCAGACGGAATATCAAATTCTGATTTTAAAAAAAGCAATACTTTATATTTATCTGTTGAAGTATAGTTGATTAACAATATTATATACTGATGCAATATTTTTATAGATTGTACCCCATTGAAAGTTATTGTAAAACAATAGCCGTATTTCCGTCTCTTAATGTGCTACCTCTATGTTGCCCCCACTCCATCTCTCTCTCTCTCCATTAGTAACCACTAGTTTGTTCCCTATATCTGTAAGTCTGCTTCGGTTTTGTAATATTAATTTGTTTTATTTACTAGATTTCACATGTAAGTCTTTAGAGTATTTGTCTTTTTCTGACTTATTCCACTCTCTCAATCTTGAAGCAATCACTTGTTCCATACAGGGTTTTAACTGTTGCTTCTTGACCCGCAACATTGAGAAAGGAGTGTGACAGTGCTGTCTGCTGTCACCCTGTCTGTTTAACCTATATGCTGAGCACATCATGAGAAACGCTGGGCTGGATGAGTTATAAGCTGGGCTCAAGATAGGCAGAAGAAACATCAACAACTTCAGATATGTGAATGCTACCACTCTAATGGGAGAAAATGAAGAGGAACTAAAGAGCCTCTTGATGAGGATGAAGGAGGAGAGTGAAAAAGCCAGCTTAAGACTAAATATTAAAAAACTAACATCATGGCATCTAGCCCCGTTACTGCATGGCAGATAGAAGGGGAAAAGGTGCAAGTACTGACATATTTTGTCTTCTTGACTCCAAAATCACTATGGACAGTAACTGCAGCCATGAAATCACAGACGACTACCTGTTGGCAGGAAAGCAATGACAAACCTAGACAGAGACATCACTCTGCCAACAAAGGTCCATATAGTCAAGGCCATGGTCTTCCCCATTTCATTATAAGGGACTGGAATGCAAAAGTAGGAAGTCAAGAAACACCTGGAATAACAGGTAAATTTGGCCTTGGAATATAGAATGAAGCAGTAAAAGGCTAACAGAGTTTTGCCAAGAGAACACATTGGTCATAACAAACACCCTATTCCAACAACACAAGAGAATACTCTACAGACAGACATTACCAGATGGCCAACACTGAAATCAGATTGATTATATTCTTTGCAGCGAAAGATGGAGAAATTCTATACAGTCAGCAAAAACAAGACTGGGAGCTGACTGTGGCTCAGATCATGAACTCCTTATTGCCAAATTCAGACTGAAATTGAAGAAAGTAGGGAAAACCACTAGACCATTCAGGTATGACTTTAATGAAATACCTTATTATAGAGTGGAAATGAGAAACAGATTTAAGGGACTAGATCTGATAGACTGCCTGATGAACTATGGAGGAAGGTTCATGACGCTGTACAGGAGACAGGGATCAAGACCATCCCCAAAAAAAGAAATGCAAAAAAAGCAAAATGGCTGTCTGAGGACCCCTTACAAAGAGCTGTGAAAAGAAGAGAAGCCAAAAGCAAAGGAGAAAAGGAACGATATACTCATTTGAATGCAGAGTTCCAAAGAATAGCAAGGAGAGATAAGAAAGTCTTCCTCAGTGATCAGTGCAAAGAAATAGAGGAAAACAATAGAATGGGAAAGACTAGATCTCTTCAAGAAAATAATAGATGTCAAGGGAACATGTCATGTAAAGATGGGCACAATAAAGAACAGAAATAGTATAGACCGAATAGAAGCTGAAGATATTAAGATATTAAGAGGTGGCAAGAATACACAGAAGAAATGTACAAAAAAGATCTTCATGAACCAGATAATCACGATGGTGTGATTACTCACCAAGAGCCAGACATACTGGAATGTGAAGTCAAGTGGGCCTCCGGAAGCATCACTACATACAAAGCTAGTGGAGGTGATGGAATTCCAGTTAAGCTATTTCAGATTGTGAAAGACGATGCTGTGAAAGTGCTGCACTCAATATGCCAGCAAATTTGGAAAACTCAGCAGTGGCCACAGGACTGGAAAAAGTCATTGTTCATTCCAATCCCAAAGAAAGGCAATGCCAAAGAATGCTCAAACTACTGCCCAATTGCATTCATCTCACATGCTAGTAAAGTAATGCTCAAAATTCTCCAAGCCAGGCTTCAGCAATATATGAACCGCAAACTTCCAGATGTTCAAGCTGGTTTTAGAAAAGGCAGAGGAACCAGAGATCAAATTGCCAACATCCGCTCGATCATCGAAAAAGCAAGAGGGTTCCAGTAAAACATCTATTTCTGCTTTATTGACTATGCCAAAGCCTTTGACTGTGTGGATCACAATAAACTGTGGAAAATTCTTCAAGAGATGGGAATACCAGACCACCTAACCTGCCTCTTGAGAAACCTATATGCAGGTCAGGAAGCAACAGTTAGAACTGGACATGGAACAACAGACTGGTTTCAAATAGGAAAAGGAGGACGTCAAGGCTGTATATTGTCACCCTGCTTATTTAACTTATGTGCAGAGTAAATCATGAGAAATGCTGGGCTAGATAAAGCACAAGCTGGAATCAAGACTGCTGAGAGATGTATCAATAACCTCAGATACGCAGATGACACCACCCTTATGGCAGAAAGTGAAGAGGAACTAAAAAGCCTCTTGATGGAAGTGAAAGAGGAGAGTAAAAAGGTTGGCTTTAAGCTCAACATTCAGAAAACAAAGATCATGGCATCCGGTCCCATCACTTCATGGGAAATAGATGGGGAAACAGTGACAGACTTTATTTTTTTGGGCTCCACAATCACTGCAGATGGTGACTGCAGCTATGAAATTAAAAGACGCTTACTCCTTGGAAGGAAAGTTATGACCAACCTAGACAGCATATTAAAAAGTAGAGACATTACTTTGTCAACAAAGATCCATCTAGTCAAGGCTATGGTTTTTCCAGTATTCATGTATGGAAGTGAGAGTTGGACTATAAAGAAAGCTGAGTGCCAAAGAATTGATGTTTTGGAACTGTGGTGTTGGAGAAGACTCTTGAGAGTCCAAGGGACTGCAAGGAGATCCAACCAGTCCATGCTTAAGGAAATCAGTCCTGAATATTCATTGGAAGGACTGATGTTGAAGGTAAAACTCCAATACTTTGGCCACCTGATGCAAAGAACTGACTCATTTGAGAAGACCCTGATGCTGGGAAAGATTGAAGGTGGGAGGAGAAGGGGATGACAGAGGATGAGATGGTTGGATAGCATCACCGACCAAATGGACATGAGTCTGGGTAAATCCAGGAGTTGGTGATGGACAGGGAGGTCTGGCATGCTGCAGTCCATGGCATCACGAAGAGTCGGACACGACTGAGCAACTGAACTGAACTGAACTGAACTGATGGTCTTCCCAATGGTTACATACCCTTGTGAGAACTGGACCATAAAGAAGGCAGAACGCCAAAGAATTGATGCCTGATGCCTTTAAACTGTGGTGTTGAAGAAGATTCCTGAAAATCCCTTGGATAGCAAGGAGATCAAACCAGTCAGTTTTAAGGGAGATCAACCCTGAATATTCAATGGAAAGACTAATGCTGAAGCTGAAGCTCCAGTATTTTGGTCATCTGATGCAAACAGATGACTCATTGGAAAAGTCCCTGTAGCTGGAAAAGATTGAGGGCAGGAGGAGAAGAGGATGTCAAAGGATGAAATGGCTGGACGGCATCACCAATGCAATGAACATGAACTGGGGCAAACTCCAGGAGATGGTGAGGGAGAGGGAGGCCTGGGCTGCTGCAGTCCATGGGGTCACAAAGAGTCAGACACAACTGGGGGACCAAACAACAACCCTATTCTCTAGATCTATATACATTGTTGCAAGTGCTTTCATTCCTTTTTCTGGCTGAATAACACTCCATCAGTCATATATATATATGTATATACACATACATATATGTGTGTGTGTGTGTGTGTGTATGTATATAATACACACAACATGTTTTCCATTCATCTGTTGATAGACATTTAGGTTACTTCCATGTCTTGGCTATTGTAAACAGTGGGGCTATGAACACTCAGGTATATGTATCTTTTCTAATTAGTTTTCTCAGGATATATGCACTGGCGTGGGATATCAGGATCATAAGGTAACTCTACTTATAGCTTTCTGAGAGACTCAAGTACTGTTTTCCATAGTGGTTGTACCAACTTATATTCCCACCAACAGTGTAGAGTTCCTTTTTCTTCACACCCTCTCTAGCATGTATTATTTGTAGACTTTTTAATGATGGGCATTCTGACTGGTGTGAGGTCATAACTCATTGTAGTTTTGATTTGCATTCCTCTAATAATTAGTGGACGGAGGTTCGTGACACTGTACAGGAGACAGGGATCAAGACCATCCCCATGGAAATGAAATGCAAAACAGCAAAATGGCTGTCTGGGGAGGCCATACAAATAGCTGTGAAAAGAAGAGAAGCAAAAAGCAAAGGAAAAAAGGAAAGATATAAGAATCTGAATGCAGAGTTCCAAAGAATAGCAAGAAGAGATAAGAAAGCCTTCCTCAGCAATCTATGCAAATAAACAGAGGAAAACAACAGAATGGGAAAGAGTAGAGATCTCTTCAAGAAAAGTAGAGATACCAAGGGAACATTTCATGCAAAGATGGACTCGATAAAGGACAGAAATGGTATGGACCCAACAGAAGCAGAAGATATTAAGAAGAGGTGGCAGGAATACACAGAAGAACTGTACAAAAAAGATCTTTACAACCAAGATAATCACAATGGTGTGATTACTCTCCTACAGCCTGACATCCTGGAATGTGAAGTCAAGTGGGCCTTAGAAAGCATCACTACGAACAAAGCTAGTGGAGGTGATGGAATTCCAGGTGAGCTATTCCAAATCCTGAATGATGATGCTGTGAAAGTGCTTCACTCAATATGCCAGCAAATTTGGAAAACTCAGCAGTGGCCACAGGACTGGAAAAGGTCAGTTTTCATTCCAATTCCAAAGAAAGGCAATGCCAAAGAATGCTCAAACTACTGCACAATTGCAGTCATCTCACACGCTGGTGAAGTAATGCTCAAAATTCTCCAAGCAGGCTTCAGCAATATGTGAACCGTGAACTTCCTGATGTTCAAGCTGGTTTTAGAAAAGGCAGAGGAACCAGAGATCAAATTGCCAACATCTGCTGGATCATAGAAAAAGCAAGAGGGTTCCAGTAAAACATCTATTTCTGCTTTACTGACTATGCCAAAGCCTTTGACTGTGTGGATCACAATAAACTGTGGAAAATTTTTCAAGAGATGGGAATACCAGACCACCTGACCTGCCTCTTGAGAAACCTATATGCAGGTCAGGAAGCAACAGTTAGAACTGGACATGGAACAACAGACTGGTTCCAAATAGGAAAAGGAGGATGTCAAGGCTGTATATTGTCACCCTGATTATTTAACTTTTGTGCAGAGTACATCATGAGAAATGCTGGACTGGAAGAAGCACAAGCTGGAATCAAGATTGCCGGGAGAAATATCAATAACCTCAGATATGCAGATGACACCACCCTTATGGCAGAAAGTGAAGAGGAACTCAAAAGCCTCTTGATGAAAGTGAAATTTGGCTTAAAGCTCAACATTCAGAAAATGAAGATCATGGCGTCTGGTCCCGTCATTTCATGGGAAATAGATGGGGAAACAGTGGAAACAGTGTCAGACTTTATTTTGGGGGGCTCCAAAATCACTGCAGATGGTGACTGCAGCCATGAAATTAAAAGACGCTTACTCCTTGGAAGAAAATTTATGACCAACCTAGATAGCATATTCAAAAGCAGAGACATTACTTTGCCAACAAAGGTCCGTCTAGTCAAGGCTATGGTTTTTCTTGTGTTCATGTGTGGATGTGAGAGTTGGACTGTGAAGAAAGCTGAGCGCCTAAGACTTGATGCTTTTGAACTGTGGTGTTGGAGAAGACTCTTGAGAGTCCCTTCGACTGCAAGGAGATCCAACCAGTCCATTCTGAAGGAGATCAGCCCTGGGATTTCTTTGGAAGGAATGATGCTAAAGCTGAAACTCCAGTACTTTGGCCACCTCATGCGAAGAGTTGACTCATTGGAAAAGACTCTGATGCTGGGAGGGATTGGGGGCAGGAGGAGAAGGGGACAACAGAGGATGAGATGGCTGGATGGCATCACTGACTCGATGGATGTGAGTCTGAGTGAACTCCGGGAGTTGGTGATGGACAGAGAGGCCTGGCGTGCTGGGATTCATGGGGTCACAAAGAGTTGGACACGACTGCGCGACTGACTGAACTGAACTGAACTGAATAATTAGTGACGTGAGCATATTTTCATGTGCCTATTGGCCATCTGTATGTCTCCTTTGGAGAAACATTTACTTCTGCCCATTTTCTGATTGGGTTGGATTTTTTTTTTTTTTTATATTAAACTGCATGGATGAGCTATCTACATATGTTGGAAATCAATCCCTTGGTAGCACAGTATGCAAATATCTTCTCCCAGTCCACTGGTGAAAGGTCTCCTTTGCTGTGAAAAAACTTTTAAGTTTAATTAGGTGCCATTTTCATGCTTTTATTTCCAGTACTCGAGGAGACAGATCTCCCTCAAAAATATTACTGCAATTATGTCAGAGTGTTCTGCCTATGTTTTCCTCTAAGAGTTTTACAGTTTCTATTCTTACATCTAGGTCTTTTATCCATTTTTATTTTATTCTTGTATATGGTGTTAAAGAATGTTCTAATTTTATTCTTTTAGATATAGCTGTCCAGTTTTCCCAGCACCACATATTGAAGAAACTGTCTTTTCTCCATTGTGTAGTCTTGCCTCCTTTGTCGCATGTTTTCTGACCATAAAAACATGGGTTTATTTCTGGACTTTCCATCCGGTTCCACTGAACCATATACCTGTTTTTGTGCCAGTACTATACCGTTTTGATTACTGTAGCTTTGTAGTATAGTCTGATGTCAGGGCGCCTGATTCCTTCAGCTCCACATTTTTTCCTCAAGACTGATTTGGCTATTCGTGATCTTTTGTGTTTCCATACAAATTGTAAAAAAGTTTTATTCTAATTCTGTGAAAAATCTGGATAGGAATTGCATTTAATCTGTAGATTGCCTTCTATAGTAGAGTTATTTTGACAATATTGATTCTTCCAACCCAAGAACATAGTATATCTCTTCATCTGTTTGTGTCATCTTTGATTTCTTTCATAAGTATCTTATAGTTTTCTGAGTACATGTCTTTGCCCCCTTATGTATTTTATTCTTTTTGATTCATTGGTGGGCTTTCCTGGTAGCTCAGCTGGTAAAGAATCTGCCTGTAGTACAGGAGACCCCAGTTCAATTCCTGAGTCAGGAAGATCTGCTGAAAAAGGGATAGGCTATCCACTCCAGTATTCTTGGACTTGGAGCCCTTGGTCGCTCAGAAGGAAAAGAATCCACTTGCAATGTGAGAGACCTGGGTTCAATCCCTGGGTTGGGCAGATCCCCTGGAGAAGGTAATGGCTACCCACTGCAGTATTCTGCCCTGGAAAATTCCATGGACAGAGGAGGCTGACAGGCTACAGTCCATGGGGTTGCCAAGAGTTGGACACAACTAAGCAACTTTCACTTAATGGTAAACGGTATTGTTTCCTTAATTTCTCTCTGTGAACTTCTGTTGTCAGTGTATAGGAATGCAAGAGATTTCTGTATTAATTTTGTATCCAGCAACTTTACTAGATTCATTGAGGAGTCTGGTAGCATAGTTTTCTGGTAGCATCTTTAGGATTCTCTTATATAGTATCAGGTCAACAGCAAACAGAGACACTTTTACATTTCTTTTCCAATGTGGATTCCTTTTCTTTCTTTTTCTTCTCTGATTGCCATAGGTAGGACTTCCAAAACTATGTGGAATAAAAGTGGCAAGAGTGGACATCCTTGTCTTTTTCCTGTTCCTAAAAGGAATGCTTTCAGATTTTCACTACTGAGTACGATGTTAGCTGTGTTTGTCATATATGACCTTTATTATAAGATATGTTCCCTTAATTGGAGAAGGAAATGGTAACCCACTGAACTATTCTTCCTGGGAAAATCCTATGGACAGAGGAGCGAGGTGGACTACCATCCATGGAGTCACAAAGAGTCAGACACAACTGAGCATGCACACATGTTCCTTTAGTACCTACTTTCTTAAGAGTGTTTTTTTGAATCATAAACGGATATTGAATTTTCTCAAAATCTTTTACTTTATCTACTGAGATAATCATATAGTTCTTATTCTTCAATTTGTTAATGCAATGTATCACATTGATTGGTGTATACTGAAAAATCCTTGTATCCCTGGGATAAATCTCACTTGATCAAGGTGTATGGTTCTTATAATGTATTATTGGAGTCAGTTTGCTAGTATTTTGCCGATAATTTTTGTATCTATGTTCATTGGTGATGCTATGCTATGCTAAGTCACTTCAGTCATGTCCGACTCTGTGCGACCCCAGAGATGGAAGCCTATCAGGCTCCCCCATCCCTGGGATTCTCCAGGCAAGAACACTGGAGTGGGCTGCCATCTCCTTCTCCAATGCATGAAAGTGAAAAGTGAAAGTGAAGTCGCTCAGTCGTGTCCGACTCTTAGCGACCCCATGGATTGCAGCCTACCAGGCTCCTCCGTCCATGGGATTTTCCAAGCAAGAGTACTGGAGTGGGGTGCCATTGCCTTCTCCGTGATACAGGTCTGTAATTTTTTTCATATCTTTGGTTTTGGTATCTGGGTGATGGTGGCCATATAGAATGAGTTCAGAAATGTTCCATCCTCTGCAGTATTTTAGAATAGTTTCAGGATAGGTGTTAACTCTTTAAATGTTTGGTAGAGTTCACCTATGAAGCCATCTGTTCCTGGACTTTTATTTGTTGAGAGTTTTTAAACTACTGATTCAGTATCAGTATTGGTAATTGATGTTTTCATATTTTCTATTTCTGGTTCAGTCTTCCGAGACTGTACTCTTATAAGAATCTGTCCAGTTCTTCTAGGCTGTACCAGTTTATTGGCATGTAGTTCTTGCAGTAGTTTCTTATGATCCTTTGTGCTTCTCTCATAACTTCTTTTTCATTTCTGATTTTGATTTGGGCCCTCTCCCTTTTTTTCTTGATGAGTCTGGCTAAAAGTTTATCAGGTTTGCATATCTTCAAAGAACTAGCTTTTAGTATTGTTGATCTTTTCTATTGCTTTTAGTCTCTATTTCATTGATTTCTGTCCTGATCTTTGTAATTTCATTCCTTATACTAACTTAGGGTTTGTTTGTTTTTCTTTTTCTAGTTGTTTTAGGCGTAGGGTTAGGTCATTTACTTTAGATCTTTCTGATTTCCTGAGATAAGCTTGTGATCCCTATAAACTTCCCTCTAAGAACTGCTTTTGGTGCATCCCATACATTTTGGATAATCTTGCTTTCTTTTTCATTTGTCTCTCAAAAAATATCTCATTTACTTTTTTTATTTCCTCTTTCATTTCTTCAAGATTCAGAAACCCGACCTTATTGAATAAATCAAGAATTCCATGTTTGCAGCAGGAAATGCACAAGATAACCATGGACTATATTTTTATACCAGAGGGAAGCTACCCAAGATTACTAAGGTAATGACAAGAAGAGAAGCCAACTTGAAGAGAATCCCATTGCTCTAGTTAAAGAATCTGTACTTCCAAAAAGATAACAATTACAATTTATGAAACCCATTGAGTCAAATATGTCTAAATCCATGAGTTAATAATGTTATTTAAAAACAAAAACTAATTGATTACCTTCAGCGAGTGACAGAGAACCAATCCAATCTTGAAAACTAGTAAATAAAAGAAATAGACACTTATCCTGATTACACTATATGAATCCAGCTACTGGGAAAACACGTAGGAGATGAGTAGAAGTGTCTCATTATAAAAGTATCCCAACTAATTAAAAAATGTCATTAGATATCACCATTTTGCAACCTCCATGAATTAATGGACCTAAGCACTGAGCAGCAATAGTTACTAAAAATAAAAAAAGAGAGTCAACTAAAAGAGAGAAACAGAACCTAGCATCATATGCCTCCCAATTAAAAAACATTCCTTCACACATAGTCTTGCCAAAACTGACCACTAACTTGCAGAATTTTCAAAAGACAAAGAAGCATGCTGAACCACATCATGATGATGGGAACAACAAAATCCAGACTGTGGGACATTACAGTTTCAACAGATAACTTTCAATGAAAAAAATAAAAAAAGAGAGTGGAGCAGGAACCTGTAGACTAAAAGAGATTTCAAAGACACATTAACATGTTTTAGGACTCCCCTGGTGGTCCAGTGGTTAAGAATTCACCTGTCAATGCCGAGGACATGGGCCTGGTAAGATTCCACATGCTGCAAGGCAAGTAAGCCTATGCACCACAACTACTGAGCCAGTCGGTGCTCTAGAGCCTGCATGCGACATCTATCTGAAGCCCACAGGCTCTAGAGCCTATGCTCTGCAACTAGAAAAGACATGTCAAAGAGAAGTCTGCCTCACTGCAATTAGCGAGTACTTCCTGCTCCCCACAACTAGAGAACAAAGACCCAGTGTGGCCAAAAATAAATAAATAAAAGACACATTAGCATGTTTAAATAGATAATATTAAATTGAAGCTTTGTGAGATACATACATAGGTGATGTATGAGAAAAGTGTAAAAGTCACAACAGAGGATACTCTGGGGGACTAGGAAAGGGTTGAGATTAAAACAGAGTTAAGTACATGGCACTATTTCTGATGCCTAGGAAAATCTATTTCTTGACCTGAGTGTGGTTACAGCAGTGTTTCTTTCACTTCAGTTCAGTTCAGTTTTCCAAATTTGCTGGCATATTGAGTGCAGCACTTTCACAGCATCGTCTTTCACGATTTGAAATAGCTCAACTGGAATTCCATCACCTCCACTAGCTTTGTATGAAGTGATGCTTCCAAAGGCCCACTTGACTTCACATTCCAGGATGTCCGGCTCTAGGTGAGTGATCACACCATCGTGATTATCTGGGTCGTGAAAACTCAGCAGTGGCCACAGGACTGGAAAAGGTCAGTTTTCATTCCAATCCCAAAGAAAGGCAATGCCAAAGAATGCTCAAACTACCACCTTGGAAATACGGAATGAAGCAGGGCAAAGACTAATAGAGTTTTGCCAAGAAAATGCACTGGTTGTAGTAAACACCCTCTTCCAACAACACAAGAGAAGACTCTACACGTGGACATCACCAGATAGTCAACACCAAAATCAGATTGATTATATTCTTTGCAGCCAAAGATGGAGAAGCTCTATACAGTCAGCAAAAACAAGACCAGGAGCTGACTGTGGCTCAGACCATGAACTCCTTATTGCCAAATTCAGACTTAAATTGAAGAAAGTAGGGAAAACCACTAGACCATTCAGGTATGACCTAAATCAAATCCCTTATGATTATACAGTGGAAGTGAGAAATAGATTTAAGGGCCTAGATCTGATAGATAGAGTGCCTGATGAACTATGGAATGAGGTTCGTGACATTGTACAGGAGACAGGGATCAAGACCATCCCCATGGAAAAGAAATGCAAAAAAGCAAAATGGCTGTCTGGGGAGGCCTTACAAATAGCTGTGAAGAGAAGAGAAGCAAAAAACAAAGGAGAAAAGGAAAGATATAAACATCTGAATGCAGAGTTCCAAAGAATAGCAAGAAGAGATAAGAAAGCCTTCTTCAGCGATCAATGCAAAGAAATAGAGGAAAACAACAGAATGGGAAAGACTAGGGATCTCTTCAAGAAAATCAGAGATACCAAAGGAACATTTCATGCGAAGATGAGCTCGATAAAGGACAGAAATGGTACGGACCTAACAGAAGCAGAAGATATTAAGAAGAGATGGCAAGAATACACAGAAGAACTGTACAAAAAAGATTTTCATGAACCAGATAATCACGATGGTGTGATCACTGACCTAGAGCCAGACATCCTGGAATGTGAAGTCAAGTGGGCCTTAGAAAGCATCACTACAAACAAAGCTAGTGGAGGTGATGGAATTCCAGTTGAGCTACTCCAAATCCTGAAAGATGATGCTGTGAAAGTGCTGCACTCAATATGCCAGCAAATTTGGAAAACTCAGCAGTGGCCACAGGACTGGAAAAGGTCAGTTTGCATTCCAATCCCAAAGAAAGGCAATGCCAAAGAATGCTCAAACTACCACACAATTGCATTCATCTCACATGCTAGTAAAGTAATGCTCAAAATTCTCCAAGCCAGGCTTCAGCAATATGTGAACCGTGAACTTCCTGATGTTCAAGCTGGTTTTAGAAAAGGCAGAGGAACCAGAGATCAAATTGCCAACATCTGCTGGATCATAGAAAAAGCAAGAGGGTTCCAGTAAAACATCTATTTCTGCTTTATTGACTATGCCAAAGCCTTTGACTGTGTGCATCACACAATAAACTGTGGAAAATTCTGAAAGAGACGGGAATACCAGACCACCTGATCTGCCTCTTGAGAAATTTGGATGCAGGTCAGGAAGCAACAGTTAGAATTGGACATGGAACAACAGACTGGTTTCAAATAGGAAAAGGAGTTCGTCAAGGCTGTATATTGTCACCCTGTTTATTTAACTTATATGTAGAGTACATCATGAGAAATGCTGGACTGGAAGAAGCACAAGCTGGAATCAAGATTGCCGGGAGAAATATCAATAACCTCCGATATACAAGTGACACCACCCTTATGGCAGAAAGTGAAGAGGAACTCAAAAGCCTCTTGATGAAAGTGAAAGTGGAGAGTGAAAAAGTTGGCTTAAAGCTCAACATTCAGAAAATGAAGATCATGGCATCCGGCCCCACCACTTCATGGCAAATAGATGGGGAAACAGTGGAAACAGTGTCATACTTTATTTTTCTGGGCTCCAAAATCACTACAGATGATGACTGCAGCCATGAAATTAAAAGACGCTTACTCCTTGGAAGGAAAGTTATGACCAACCTAGGTAGTATATTCAAAAGCAGAGACATTACTTTGCCAACAAAGGTTCGTCTAGTCAAGGCTATGGATTTTTCTGTGGTCGTGTATGGATGTGAGAGTTGGACTGTGAAGAAGGCTGAGCACCAAAGAATTTATGCTTTTGAACTGTGGTGTTGGAGAAGATTCTTGAGAGTCCCTTGGACTGTAAGAAGATCCAATCAGTCCATTCTGAAGGAGATCAGCCCTGGGATTTCTTTGGAAGGAATGATGCTAAAGCTGAAACTCCAGTACTTTGGCCACCTCATGCGAAGAGTTGACTCATTGGAAAAGACTCGGATGCTGGGAGGGATTGGGGGCAGGAGGAGAAGGGGACGACAGAGGATGAGATGGCTGGATGGCATCACTGACTCGATGGACGTGAGTCTGAGTGAACTCTGGGAGTTGGTGATGGACAGGGAGGCCTGGCGTGCTGCGATTCATGGGGTTGCAAAGAGTCAGACATGACTGAGCGACTGATCTGAATATGTTTTTTATTAATTTTGTTAAAGAGATTCAAGTGGCCTTTTCTGAATAAGATATCTTGAAATTATTGCCATACTCAGAAAGCTTTCGCTGAAGGCAATGGCACCCCACTCCAGTACTCTTGCCTAGAAAATGCCACGGACAGAGGAGTCTGGTAGGCTGCAATCCATGGGGTCGCTAAGAGTGGGACATGACTGAGTGACTTCACTTTCATGCTTTGAAGAAGGAAATGTCAACCCACTCCAGTGTTCTTGCCTGGAGAATCTCAGGGACGGGGGAGCCTAGTGGGCTGCCGTCTGTGGGGTCGCACAGAGTCGGACACGACTGAAGTGACTTAGCAGCAGAAAACTTTATCGAATGCTTATAGCTGAAAAGTTAAAGTATCTACTCAAATAAGGTAAGAGAAAAGTAAGTTGGGTTGTCATCACATTTTTGACAAAGCTAATGAATTAATTATTTCTAGGATGATAGTAATTACTTTTTTCAAAAGTAAATATAAAGAGTGTGCTCAGCCACTCAATCATGTCCAACTCTTTGCAACCCCATGGACTGCAGCCTGTTGGGTTCCTCTGTCCATAGAACTTTCCAGGCAAGAATACTAGGATGGGTTGCCATTTCCTACTCCAGGGGATCTTACGCATGTGTGTGTTAGTCACTCAGTCATGTTCAACTCTTAGAGTAGCCTGCCAGGCTTCTCTGTCCATAGAATTCTCCAAGCAAGAATACTGGAGTGGATTCCCATTCCCTTCTCCAGGGGATCTTCCCAACCTAGGGATCAAACCCTGGTCTCCTGCATTGCAGGCAGTTTGTTTATGTTTGAGCTACAGGGAAGTCCTGTATTAAATAAAAAGGACTACCTTGTGTATGATAGTAAACACAAAAACCACAGAAAGCTATTTTTAAATGAATTTTATAGATAAAAATGTTTTTCTTCATCCTATTTATTGTATATTTTTCAAAACAATTTTTTTTCCTAGACAACAAAAATCTCTCTTGTTCTGTTTCTAATTAAGATATGTACTGTTGTTTAGAGCTCTGTGGTATGCAATTAGACCTGCAGTTTTCTAATATCCATAAAATAAATTTAAAAATGTTCCTCCTTTGAAAGACAATTTAGTCACAGAGAGCTTATTTCTATGTTTCCTTTGTTTTTTTTTTCCAGCTGCTTGGTAAGCCAATTTTCTACTTAAGAGTCTACTATTAGAACACTCATTTGGTTCAGTATGTGGGCTTTATCCTTTCCATGGTCTGTTATGCAAAAGAGATGGCTTTAAACAATTTTTTTAGTTTGTTGTAAAGCAGTGGTTCTAACTTGGATGCACATGAGGATTACCTAGGGAACCTGTAAAAGAGTACTGATGTCACCTCCCCTCTGGAGACTCTGATGTAACTGGTCTCGGTGGGTCCCTTTGTAAAAGCTCTGTAGGTGACTGTAATGTGTTGCCAAGGCTAGGAACCACTACTCTAGGATCTTGCCACAGTCCAAATAAAAGCTTATTGTCTTTTCTGATTGAACTTGGATGAGAAATGATTGTTTAAAATTCTGTCATTTAATAGATACAAAGATTAAATTGCTTCTTTATAAAGTTGCTACTTTTGTAGTCTGACTTTTAGGGTTTAAGAGTATATTGTATCTCTTATTCTGAAGATTAGCGTAAGAAGTCTGTTGATTGCTAGTGAAAAATATTTAAAGATATATGCCTGAATATTACCTTTATAGACTAGTAGTTTTAGTTCATGTTTTCCTAAAAAATATGCTACAATTCATGGTTAAAGACTATCTTCATACACACAGAAAGAAACAATTATTTCCCCAGACAATTATTCCAAAAGACATTCATTTTTTTGCATATAGAAGTTCACATGAGGTTCTGAAAAAAAAAATCTTTATTAATTTTTCCAACAATTTAATTTTGATAGATTGAAAGGACCAAGTCTAAGACAGAAGCTACTTGACAAAAAAATTATTATATATCTTAATATATTAAGATAAATATATGCAGTCAGTGGTGATAAGTAAAAATCAGGTACAAATATATAAGACTTAATGAAAATCTATTCAAATACTTAAATAAGATGGATAATTTTCCAAAAACACAAAATAAGGAAAATGACTCAAGGAAAAAACAGAACTCCTGAAAAACAACCGTTGAAAAATGGAATCAGTGATAAAAAATAAATCTATCTTCCTTGAAAGACAGCACACCCAGACGCTTTTATGTGTTTTACCAAACATTCAAGTATTATATGATTTCTTTTGGTACTGTTTCACAGAGGAGAAAAGAGAAAAGCTTGTCAAATCACTCCACAAGGCTAGTACAATTTTGATATGAAACTTACGATAGTAACTAAAAAAAAGTAAAATTGTGTACCAACCTTGCTGCCGCTGCTGTGGCCGCTAAATCGCTTCAGTCGCGTCCGACTCTGTGCGACCCCATAGATGGCAGCCCACCAGGCTCCCCCGTCCCTGGGATTCTCCAGGCAAGAACTACTGGAGTGGATTGCCATTTCCTTCTCCAATGCATGAAAGTGAAAAGTGAAAGTGAAGTCACTCAGTCCTGTCCGACTCCTAGCGACCCCATGGACTACAGCCTACCAGGCTCCTCTGTCCATGGGATTTTCCAGGCAAGAGTACTGGAGTGGGGTGCCATTGCCTTCTCTGTATCAATCTTGAGCAAGTTGTAAATCTTCTTTGAAAGTTCCCCCCTTATTCTCTCTCTAGGTAAAAACAATCATTTCCCACTGTCTCCTGTACTGCTAACATATGCTCTATCCACAGTACTTTAACACTTTAGTGTACACATGTGTTTTCATATTTGTCTCTCACTGGTAGACACTAAGATCCTTGCAGGCAGGGAAAGCTTTGTATTCATATTCTCTGGCATGAAATACAGTGCTACTCCATGGTCAGGGCTTCCCAGGTCACTCAGTGGTAAATAATTCACCTGACAGTGCAGGAGACATGGGTTTGATCCCTGCAATAGGAAGATTCCCTGGAGGAAGAAATGGCAACCCACTCCAGTATTCCTACCTGGGAGATCCCATGGACAGAGGAGCCTGGTGAGCTATAGTCCATGGGGCTGCAAAAGAGTAGTACAGGACTTAGGGACTAAACAACAGCTACTCCATGCTCAAGCTTAACAGCTGATGAATGATGTGAAGAGAGAGAGAGTGAAAGTGTTAGTTGCTCCATTGTGTCCATTTCTTTGCAACTCCATGGACTGTAGCCCACCAGGCTTCTCTATCCATGGAATTCTCCAGGCAAGAATTCTGGAGTGTGTTGCCATTCCCTTCTCCAGGGGAATCTGCCTGACTCAATGATTGAACCCAGGTCTCCTGCGTGGCAGACTGGTTCTTTACTGTCTGAGCCACTAGGGAAGCCCCAATTCTGGAGTGGGTTACCATGTCCTCCCTCCAGGGGACCTTCCCAACCCAAGGATCAAACCCAGGTCTCCTGCATTGCAGGAGGATTCTTTACTTTCTGAGCCATCAAGGAAGCCCAAGAATATTGGAGTGAGTAGCCTATCCCTTCTTCAGGGGAACTTCCCGACCCAGGGATTGAACCAGGGTCTCCTGTATTGCAGGGGGATTCTCTACCAGCTGAGCTACCCAGGAAGCCCAGGAAGGGCATTTCAGGTAGAAATACCTGTAATCTGTACAGGTGTGCACTTCTTGCATGCTCAATTGCATCTGACTCTTTGCAACCCCATGGACTATAGCCTGCCAGACTCTTTTGTCCATGGAATTTTCCAGGCAAGAATACTGGAATGGGTTGCCATTTCCTACTTCAAATTTGTACAGGCAGAAGGTGAGAAAGAAGCAGTGAGTACATCATTTGGCTAGAATATTGATTTGTATAAAGAAATAACACTGAAACAGTAGGTCACAACCAGTCGGGGCAGGGGAGTGCTTTTCAGTGCGGAAGCTAAGTTTAGCTGAAAATCTAATGAAGGCATTTGAACAGGCAATGGCAAAATCAGACCTGTGCTTCAGAATTCAGATGAGCACTTTTTTTTTTGAGCTGCCTGGGACCCATATGGTTTAAATCCATCATTTTAAAAATTAGAAAACTACAGTCAGGGTAGGTGATCTACCCAAGACCAAAGACTGTATCATTAGTTAAAAGCAGGCTGAACCTTACAGGAGTAAACTTCATTCAAGTCACATAGTATATGGCCCAACCAATAGGCAAACTGAAGTTTATCGAACCACAAAGTCCATAAACTAGACACGGGGAGATTAAGTATGTGGACCATATGTATATACCCTTTTCAAACAGTCCTAATTTCAGGTAATAAGTTCATTTCAATAAAGGTAATTTGTGTACTGTAAAACTAAAGGTTGATTTATGCTATTTTTTTTTTTTTACTTTTATTGTAAGACAGAACATTTAAAAGAATTCTAGTTGGCTTTATTACATGAAGTCATTTTGATTAGGTCTTTTATTCAGTTAGCTTCTAGATCCAAGATCAATATGATGGTAGGCACAAACAGGAAGTGAATAGGAATAAAGCACTTCTTTATCCTTATAAAATCCATACGTGGAGCATTAAAAGTATCTTAGTTACTACAACAAAATTGGAAAAGTTCCAGAAAAAGGTAAATTAATTAAAAAGGGCTCTTCAGCCTTAAGAGATAGCCTGTAAGTTTATAAAGTCAGAAGAGGTAAGTGGGGGATAGGGAAAACTTGTACTTGTTCATTATCTCAGAATACTAATTCTGAAAAATACTTCTTAAAGTCTAAAAGATAATGGATTTAGAGAAAATACAGGAACATACAATTTTACCTAGACAAAACATACCATTTTACCCACTGAAAAACCACGTTGAGGAGGTTGTTTTTTCAATTTAAAGTTACATTAAGAAAACAGAATTTCAGACTCAAAGTACTGATACAAGATGAAAATATCCACAGGTTCATGATAATGAATGATGACGGAACATTTTCAGAAATAGACAGGGTGAGATCTCATATACACTTCCTAGATTAATACTTTTGGTGTTTGTGTCCCAGGCAGGACACTAGATTGAGAAGGCTGCTCCTCTAAGGCCCTCCTTACAAATCCCTGCCCCAAGCCATGGTTTGGCACCACAGAGTCTTATAGAAAACAGGCATCTTTGACTACTGTTTGCTGACTGACTAACTGATGTTTAAAGAAGGTGGTTAATAACACAGCTTTGAAAGGCATGAAATCATGAGCAAACAGTAATGACAGCACTAATAATGACAAGAATCACAATAGTAATTGAGATTATTAATTAATACATGTAATAATAGTATTACATCATTATTGCTCTAAATGCATCTATTAACTTGGATATTTTCATTCACTCTGTTTTTCAAATAATGAAACCACAGCACATGGAGGTTAGTAATCTGCTCAAGGACAGAGAGGTAGGTAGTGGCAGAGCTAGGATTTGAACCCAGAAGCTTGTGCTATTAATCACTATGGTATTCGGGCGAGTCCTGAAACTGTCGGTGGATCCTCCAGATGTGATACTTTCAAGGATCCCATTTCATATGTAATTACTTTTGTTGAATATTTGGAAAACAAATTATAGATTTTAAAAAGCATTCACACTTATTTCAGAATAGAAAACTAATAACCCTATTTTAGTTTCTCTTCAACAAAATGTATATATTTACTTTAGATTTACCTCCAGCTTTCCTTGAGCATAACTCAGGAGCAGCAGATTGGCTCTATCCTTCTCAGAAGAAATGGGGGTCCAAGGCCAAGCATCATCACTGACCAGTGGCCACCAGCAAACAACTCTATCTTGAACACAATTGATAGCTAGATGACGCTGTGTTGTCCTATTTACTGGGCCTGGGATTTCATAATAGGAAATCTAATGGTTTAAAAAAAAAAAAAAGACAAGGATCATTTTTAAAAGGCAAAATCCTCAAAGTATTACAAAAATTAAAGCATCTGTAAATGTAGATAAATGCAAGTAAATATGCATGTTAAACATGTGCTTAAGGAGGTGTCAGAATTTACCAAATTCTTTTGACACATACATAAAAAAGACATATGTTCAAAATTCTCCCCATTTTTAGCAGAGGAAAGGAAAAGGAAAAATGTGAGTTGGGGAGGAATTGGCCATAGCAATCCCAATCAATACCAAAATGTACAGTCATGGTTGCTTGACAGCATCAACCCACACATAGGCTTTAAGACCAGCTATATTAACTGACAGGTTCAGTATTGCTGACCAACAGTGTCGGACTACTGTTTAAGACATAACATGTTAACAGTGACTGACAACAACAAAAGGAAAAACAACTTGAGGCAAATATCGCTTTAAAGACATATATACAAAAATTCTGCATAAAGGGATAAGCCACAGCATCATGCGTAAAAGTTTATGCAGCTTCTGAGAATTATGCTTTTCTTTCTTAGGACGGATTTGTAGAATTTATTATTCAAACTATGTTATTTTGGAACATGGTTATTTGAAAACATAAGCACGGCACCATCTGGGTGACACATGCCAAGGAAATATAGATTGCACCGTATTTCTGCTTAAGGAATTAATGGAAGGTTGATAGCTTGGAAGCAAAAAAAAAAAAAAAACTATCTTGCCATTGCTGGTCAGCAATAATCGAACCACTTTCTGGGGATTAAGCGCATGGCTAAGCCTACTGGACCAGACACTAGCAAAGGGCAGGGGGTCTTCTTATCAGAGAAATGCTTCTGGAGCCAGTCTCACTACATGACAGATTGCTTTCATATTCCTGTCTGCAAGGCAACAAAGGATGGCAGTAATGCGATAATGCCAGAGTGCAATGGGTGTTAAGAACCCGTTGCATTTATGTATTGTATTTAGTAAATAATCAGGCTCATCCAAATTGTGATCTCACCACTCAACCAAGGCCATTAAAATCAAGGTTAATGCTTTAATAATCCTCTGCTATTTTTTTTTAATATGGTCAAAAGGAACCCTTTTCTATTTGCATGGCCATAATATTATTGACCTCTTCATCCTCTGAATGCACATCAAAAGGAACTGAAATCAAAGTAATTACCAGTGTTGTTCTCTCATGGTAAACATTTAACTCCTTGCACTGTCCCTTCACTGTTAAATGAATTGGATTTTTAAAATGTAGACAGGAAAACTTGCTAAAGGTGAATAATTTCATGATATTTCCATTTTTCTCTGCCAAAACTGTTTCAGTCTAAAAGAACTAAATTATGATATAGCTGTAAAGAAGAGCAGGATTGTAATACTCTACACTATTTCCTTGTTTTAAAATCCAAATGGGCAATGACAGACAACACAAATTACTATACGCTCTAAAGTGCAAATTCTTACATTTAAGTTCTCAATATCACTATTTTAACCAGCTATCTTCTTATTTGAAGGAAATATCACAATGAAATTGCTAAGTCCTTAAAAATACACAAACATTATTTTGACACCCTACCTGGCACTTACACATGTTACTTAAGAACTTCTATATAAGAAAACAGAGTTAAAACAAGAGGCTGCCACTTTCAATCCTCACATAATGTAAATCATGTATGTTATCTGAAATTTAATGTTTGTTTCGAGTATTAATGGTTTACTATTCTATCACAATGGTCAAGAGGGCAAGTGAAATGAACAAGTTTCTTAAAATGTCCTTCCAATAGATAAATGGCAGTTTTTATCAAATATTAAATACCTATACTTAAAGTATTGAACTAGAAAATGAAATCCATGGTTTCCAGAGGAAAGCAGGCTACTTCTTCTCTAATGTAAAGAAATGACATGGAGTGCTCATGTTTTTAATTTCTCATATCTAATGACAGAATGAACAAATACTTAACTCCCTACTCAAGGTGTAGGGCCCATATACTCAGTCTATTTTTCACATCTTTTCATTAGAAAAGATGGCATCCTAACAGTTTCTCTCTGCTCTCATTAATGGGGAGCTACTATCCTTAAGCTGAGAAGACTGCCAAACTACCCACCACACTTAAGATGAAGAAAGTAGGCATACAAAATTTTATATAAATACATTAAAAACAGTTACTTTAATAGTTAATGCATTAAAATTAATGCATACTGGTGCATTTTAAAGACCAGTATTAGTAAATTAACAACATTTCAAGGAAAGCTAGCCATTCTGGAAAATAGTATTCCATTAGGAATGTTAAACCATTTTTTACTAGACAAAATATATGAGTACTACAGATTTTCAGTTTAAAAGAATCAATATTATACAAAGTGTTATAGAAGCTATACAAGGCTTGCAAACAAAACCAAATTATAGTTTATTACCATGATGAAAAAGTTAATGTATTTTATCCCATGTTAAAAATCTTTCTTATAAGAGTAGATTTTTCTGATAAATAAAATTAAATCCCCCCACACCACTACTAACTCAGTCACAATAAGAAATAACCCAAAAGAACCCAAAAGGGCAAAAGGTTAGGTCAAATACTATTAGACTTTTCAAACACACACGCACACACACAGTTTCAGGCCACAAAGCTAGCTTTTAAGAATCTTTGCCCTTGTTATAGATACTCCTGGTACAGTCTAAGTGTGCATCTTTTTTAAGGAAGCTGTATATCAGTCTTGTTCCCAGTGAACAGTGAACTGTCTCAAATCCACGTCACAGAGGCTGTATCAATCTTGCAAACACAAGTCACTGCTGAAAAGAGGCCTTGAACTGAAACAGCCTGGAAAATGTATGAGATACTCATTCTAGCAGAGAGTATGCCTTCCAAGCAGTTAAAATGTAATGTGGCAAAACTTAAATTAAACACATCATTTAAAATAAAAATCCTGCCTTAACAGATGTAAAGTCCCTGATACAAGGAAACAAATTACCTGGAGTTACTGAAGGGAAAGAGACTAACACATGAAGGAGATTTCTTTTTGCATTTTTCTCCACAGTTATAGCTGATATTGGGAGAAGGGGGATCTTCCCACTCCTTGTTTATTACACTTTTCTATTAACCTTTGAAAGTGTTGTCTTCTTTCTTGTGAAATGGAAGCGAGAGCAGCTACCCTTGCCCAGAATAGTGATACGGGGTCTTAGGGAAAAATGAGAATGGCATACATACTACTGCCAGCAAGAAAACCATTTTCAAATGTGTAACTTGCCTCTATTATCTTTCTGATGTCCGTAAGTACGATGTAAACTGCTCCAAGCATGCCACTGTTAGACCCCCATGATGAGAGTAAAAAAAGAAAACTTTGGATGGCCACTGTTTCTAGTTGATCAAGCTTAATCCTATACTATGAATAAGTCTGGTTTTTTTGAAATCCATAATCATTTAAGAAAAAAGAGCATAACATCAACTCAAGCAATACTCTAGCATACCTTAATAATTAACAATATGACCATATACATTCAAATCTCTACCTTATAATCCAAGGCTGAGAGCTTTTCCAGTCTTTTGTTTATATCAGGAGAGCTCATCTTCTTGGAAAACTGAATAAAACATAGTTTGTTTTGTGCCAAAAATGATAAGATGATGAAGCCGTCTGTGAGAAGAGCTTAAAAAAAAAAAAGATTTGACAATACTATCAAGTACTAAGTTAGAATAAAATAATAACAAATTAATAGTTTCTTCTACTGAAATGTTACAAAAAGCTATTTTCAGAAGATAAATGAATATTAATTGAAATAACTGAAGTCTCCTAAATATCATTGTGGACATTTCCCAATGATAATAAAGATATTAGAAAGAAACAACAATAATCAATCTAATCATGCATGGATTTGATATTTTTCCTTTCCATGAGACCATTTCAATATACACTGATATTTGGGGACAACCTACAAATGAGATGTATTTGGAATAAAGGTAGGAAAAGCATAAAACACTGTTTCATATCTGAACGTAAAGATAAAAACACTTATTTGTACTTAGCCTTTAATCCTGTATTTATATGATACAAACCATCTGAGAATAAATTGGATTTATTAGAGGATACAGATCAGTGTTCTCCACCAATTTTTTAAAAAAATTTTCATCAATGAACTTTCTGAAAGTATACTAGCTGAATGAACTAAAACATATTATACCCAATATATTATATAAAGTAATATGTGATAATGAAGATTAGCAAAAACATTTCTACAGCTATATTTCTAAAGCACACAGTTAATTAATTTGCATTAATTTGGGTTACATAAAGAGCCATTAATGTTATAAAAATTACTGATAAAAACATGTAGTAGGAATTTGAGAAATGTTTTACATTGTTCCCAGCAAAAAGAAGTTATTGAATGTTTTATATATTTTTTTTTACTTCCATATCCCTGGCTGTGCAAGCAGTAACCACAGTAGATCGACACAATTACAGGAGAATCTGGAGAACTGCCAAGAAATCACATTGTTATCATTTACTCATGAGAATGTATGTATTATTTGTGGTTTAAAGAAACAAGTGAAAAAAGATATCTCAGCAACATGAACACTTTTGGAGGTCTCCTTTTAATTCTAATGGAGGACCACCAAAATGACAAAATCATCACAGCCACTATTTTATTTGCAGAATCAATGAAGGGGTCAATTATTAGACATGTAAAAATGGAACCTCTTCCACAGGAACACTTCCTTAGCATCATGATCCTACAAGGAAGAAGAATGGCATACTCATAACCCTATCCCCAGCTTATCATTATCAGGAATACTACTAATGATAGCCACACTGCAGAGTGCTTTTCTCTAAGAAATTGTGTCTGCATTATTCAGAGATACTAGTGAGCACACACAGCAGAAGGGTTTCTATAATCTTACCTCTGTCCTTTCCACTAGACCACACTTTCCTTTGATTATTCAATTTAAGATATGGAAAATTTTCAATCTCTAATGATAATGCAATCTGTTTCTTTTAATTTATTTAATTGGAGGCTAACTACTTTACAATATTGTATTGGTTTTGCCATACATGCAATTTGTTTCTTAGACCTTTTTTTTCACCTTGAATTAAAGTGCAGTCTTAAAACTTTAGGAGTCAGCACACTATAGTGCAAAGAAAATGGGTTCAAATTTCAGCTCAGTCATTTTGGGGCTGTTCCTCAGTATCTCATTGGTGGGCATGTTCATCAGTATCTCAGCTTCAATTTCCTTATCTATAAAACAGAAATAACTATATCTTACAAGGAACAGTTGTTTTAATTAAATTATATAGGTAGGCTGGTACAGCGAAGAGCCTTTTAAGGATTAATAAATGTCAGTATGCTACCTTTTCAATAATTGGCTTAAAGTCTTTATGTGCTTTGTAGCAATTATATACTAACTGTGATATCACTTTACAGTATTCAGATTTATCTGGTATTTTTGGCATTGATTTTTTATTTTTAGAAATACTGCTCAAACTCTCTCAGAAGTTAGTATTCATAGACTTTGGTAACAAAGAATGTCCTAAGAGCCAAAGAACAGATTTTGTTTTTGTTTTTGTACTAGGTGGCTGTGCTGACAAATTGGGGTTATTTATTCAAAATTCATGTGAAAGTGAAAAATATTTGAAATGTCAACACACCAAACAAAACACCCACCTCTTTTGAAAATATGTTCACTTTTTTAAGGAAACAGTAAAAAATACTCAAGAATACTAACAATTGACAAAAACTTTGACATTAAATATTAGTTAAAACTTGTATTGGTCCCAGGGGTTGTAACTATGCTATTACAAGCAATTACTTGTGTTTTCAAGTCCCTAGTGGTAATAATTAGTCTACCTGTTGACACACTATTTCTCCTGCCCACTGTTAATGCAGGCAATTGATTTGCACATGGGGGTAATTACCATCACTGATGGTGTCTGAGATGAGCTTCCCCACCAGGCTTCTGTCAATCACCACCTTCTCCAGCTGCGGCCCAGAAAGGCTTAGGGACACCAGCACACCTGAACCAAAGAGGAGCTAAAAACAGGTAAAGAGAGAGAGGGGGAGGCAGATATACCAAGAATCAGAATCTTTTAAAAATTTCTCCCCAAATGTACAACTTATACAGATATGTACATGTATATCTATACCGTGGAATTATAAAGAGTTCTTTGAAAAACAATCACTGACATTATGAGTAAAAAAATACAGGTGGTTAAATGGTGGAACACAGTAAGTGCACTGATCAGTGCTATATGAAGAAACCGAATTTAGTCCATGTTTATTAGAAGTGTAATCTTTTAATTACTTGGAAAATAACCATGTTTATGAAAAAACTTCCTTGTGCTGCATTCAGAGATGTGATGTGTCTTACTGAAATGTTTTCAAAGATTACTATTTATATTAGTAATTAAAAGAAGATTTCTTAACATTTGAATAGGGATTGCTACATAGTAAACAGCAATCATCATTACAATGTTAACACCAAGTATTATGATGTATCTGGAATTTAAACTCCTTGAAATAAAGATCATGTCTAAAATATTAAAATACATGTAAATCCAAGGCAATTAAAGCACAATGTTAAACGTTAAAATTCATAAATAAGTACCACACACCAGAAATAACTTCTCAAGGAGAGATAAACACAGTAAAGTACACAGGCTTTATTAATATTACTGTTCACCCAACCACCCAACAAAAGATGTCTGGATATCACCATTATGGTTTTATACTGCTCCTTTTCATTTGTGGAAGTATAATTCATTCATCTCCAAATGTTTAAAACTTCTGAAAGGACTATGCATATGTGTATGCTTGTTATCTATGAGATTATGAAATATCAACATTGGAAGAAATTGTTTCACCTTCAAGGCAACAGACTCAAAGCAGATGAATCATGTAATAGCATATGGTATAAGAAAAAAAAAACCAATTGTCAGTAAACTAATCACAAACATGCTAGCCAAATCCAAAGACAACTATGATTTTAAACAAAACAGGGGAATTCCCCACCTACCTAGGCATCATGTCCCAGCTAGAGAGCATGATTCTGTGACAAGACATACTGGGACATGTGTGAACAATGAGCAGCATGAGGGACCAGGTGATTATTATATTTAAAAAAGACAACTATTCCCTACTGTCTAACAGATTCCAGGCATATGAACCAGAAAAGAAACTGAAGGGCCCCATGTGATTAAGTTCAGTTCAGTTCAGTCGCTCAGTCGTGTCCAACTCTTTGTGACCCCATGAATCACAGCACGCCAGGCCTCCCTGTCCATCACCAACTCCCAGAGTTCACTCAAACTCATCATGTGATTAAAGGAACTGTCAGTTTCACGTTAATTTACCCCAAAGGGGCCAGAAGGCAGGGGAAAGGAGAACTTAACTGTATTGGTATGGGAGACTAATAAGAGAAGGTGAAGGCACGTTTGTTCCAAGAATTTCAAACTACTTCATAAATTAATTAATCTCTACTGAATTATGAATTACATCCAGCCACGCCATATACTTGATGACTAACACTGATATTTTCCTTTTAGGGATTACCCCCATAACAATATAACATGTGGTCTTTACCCCTACATTCTCCCTTCTCAAGCAGGCAATTTTAGGGTCATCTTTCATATATAGTTCTCCCCCTTATAATAGTTTTTCCTCCTCTCGTTTATTCAGTCTCTTCCTCATTTATTCAGAAAAGTGAAGCTGCTCAGTCATGTCCGACTCTTTGAGACTCCATGGACTGTAGCCTACCAGGCTCCTCCATCCATGGGGTTTTCCAGGCAAGAATACTGGAGTGGGTTGCCATTTATTCAGAGCACCTCTAAAATTTGTCCTTTTCTATTTATTTTTATCTACTACAATTTTACACCCATACTCTTAAGCAACTCTTTTCTTCATTATCTACTATTAGTTCCTAATGGATACTAGCTAGGCCACTTTTATCTTTATATCTTAAAGATATATCTCTTTATATCTTTAAGCTATATCTTAAAGATATATCTCTTTATATCTTTCTATATTTAAAGATATATCTCTTTATATCTTTAAGCTATATCTTAAAGATATATCTCTTTATATCTTTAAGCTATATTTAAAGATATATCTCTTTATATCTTTAAGCTATATCTTAAAGCTATATCTCTTTATATCTTTAAGCTATATCTTAAAGATATATCTCTTTATATCTTTCTATCTTATCTAGTGCCTAGAACAATGTCAGACACATAGGAGGTGCTAACTAAATGCTTAGAGAAAGATTATAATTAATTCATGATAAGATTAAATAATTTCCAGTTATTAATAATAACTTATTCCTTAAGTTATTAAGGAAATCTGGTCTCATTTTCCACTCCCACATGACATGGAAGTTCCTTCTTTAGCATCTCTGCAGGCATCCTTCAAGGATCCAGCCATGCTTGAATACTGCCAGTAACTAGAAGCTGCTTTAAACAGATAACTAATGAAGAAGTAAAAAGGTCTCCTTTAGGAGACAACATTTGAGTACAGATCCAAATGAAGTGAAAGAACAAGTCATATGATTACTTGAAGATAGGGAATTTGAGGCTTAGAATGGTAAATGCAAAAACTCGTGAGGTCAGAATGTGCCTGGGAAAACTGACAAAAGGTAGGCCAGTGTGCCTTGAAGGGTGAGGAGTGAGTGAGAGGGATGTCAGAGGATGGAGTCAGCAAGGTAGTCAGGGGACCTTGTTGAGGAAAAGCCATAGGGTTTTAAGCAGCAGTGAATTATAATTTATATTTTAAGGAAGGATCAGGGCAAAAGTAGAAGCAGGGAGACCATTAGGAGGCTACTGCAGTGGCCTGGATGAGAGATGATGATGGCTTGAACTCAATGGCAATGCTAGAGGAAATAGTACATGGATATATTTGAGACGTATTTTAAAGGGGAGCAAGTGGGGCTTGCTGAAGAATTGGATGTAGAAGACAAGAGAAAAACTCAAAGGTTTTTGGGCTGAGCAACTTGGTTTACTGAGATGGGGAACACTTGAGGAGAGGTAAATTTAGATTGGGAGAATCAAAAGTTTGGTGTGGACATGTTAAGTTTAAGGTGTCTATGGACATATAAGTAGAGATATCAAATAGTCTGAAGTCTAGGGTGAAGTGGGGGCTGGAGATTATATTTGGGAGTCATCAACAATGTATGGTAGTGTTTAAAGTCTTGGAACAGAATAGTGAAAGTCGCTCAGTCGTGTCCAACTCTTTGCAACCCCATGGACTATACAGTCCATAGAATTCTCCAGGCCAGAATACTGGAGTGGGTAGCCTTTCCCTTCTCCAGGGGATCTTCCCAACCCAGGGATCAAACCGAGGTGTCCCACATTGCAGCTGGATTCTTTACCAGCTGAGCCTCAAGAGAAGCCCAAGAATACTGGACCGGGTAGCCTACCCCTTCTCCAGTGGATCTTCCCAACCCAGGAATCGAACCGGGGTCTCCTGCATTGCAGGCGGATCCTTTACCAGCTGAGCTAAAAAGAGTGAAGAGGTCATAAGGGTGGAGACCTAATCTAATTAACCTGGTGTCCTTACACAGAAGACGACACACCAGCGGGCTCTCTTTCCATGTGCACACATAAGGAAAAGGCCAAATGGCAACGAAGAAGACAGTTGTTTATGAATCAGGAAGAGAGGTCTCACCAGAGCCCAGCCCTCACAGCAACCTGGTCTTGGACTTCATACTTCTAGAACTGTGAGAAAATAAATTTGTTGTTTAAAAAAAAAAAAAAAAAAGGAGAAAGAGGCCTAACAACTGAGCTCTGGGACATTTCAATCTTTAGATGTGTTATAAGATCAGGTTAGCCCTCTTATTGACACCTAGTTGGGGTACTTATTAGGATTAAGGTATGTCTATCATTTCTGATTTCCAAATGTCATGTGTTCTAGAAGTAGCCCTAACACCAGATTTTGGAATAAGAGGGTATAAGCAAATTAATAAGTTAATTAATACATTTTTATAAAAACAATCTATAGGGAAGCATAAGTTTCCAAGTACTGGTGCCAAAGATATTTCTGGATATGGTAATGGCGATAACCAGAATTAGGGGGAAAAAATAGTATGAGTCTCAGGAAAAGAATATGCTAGCCCAGACAGGAAAGTATCTCTCCCTGTTTCCCCAAAAAGTTAGTTCTTAAGCCCTCCAAAATGGAAAAAGCCTATTTTAAGATTTGGCAGGACAAGAAGGAAAAAGGGCACCAAGATATCCAATTTCAAGGAATCAGAGAATCCAGCAGTCCAAAAAATTAAAAAAGAGCAGACAAAGAAGCAAAGGGAGATACCTCTGGAGCAGATCTGAGCTTGAGAAGAGATCCACAGAATGAATAAATAAGAGCGCCTATGGGATTTCCCAAAACTCTGCCAATTTTTTTTTATATATTTTATTTTTTAACTTTACAATATTGTATTGGTTTTGCCATATATCAACATGAATCCGCCACAGGTATACACATGTTCCCCATCCTGAACCCTCCTCCCTCCTCCCTCCCCATACCATCCCTCTGGGTTGTCCCAGTGCGCCAGCCCCAAGCATCCAGTATTGTGCATCAAACCTGGACTGGCAACTCTGCCAATTTTAATGTAATTCCCTGTGTAGAAGATGACTAAGGCAAAATAGGAACTGAAACTTTCATTTCCCCTGATACCCTTCCAGACAGAAGTACCTTCCTTGCTAGTTATGCTCTGACCATTATTTCTTTCTATTGTCTACATAACTTTTTCCTTCTCATGTTTTTAAAATAAGCTCATACCAGAGAGGTCTGTCTTTTTTTAAGAAACTAGGAAATGATCCCCATGATCTTCAGATGATTCCTCAAATTGGTTTCTCTTAACCTTATTTTGAATACTTAATTAGAAGTGAAATGGCACTGGGAGAAGAAAGAAATTTTTACCAGCTGACATCATTAAGCAAAACAAAAACATAAGCAGAAACAAGAATCCAAGTTTCATTCACTCAGTGGATCAAAAATATGTGAGTGCCTCCTATATATGCCAAGTATATAGACAGGGATATGATGATGAATGATCTAGGCAAGTATTGGTAAAATGTGTGTAGAATATAGCAGAAGATTTCATCTCAGAGAAGTGGAGGTTTTGGTTAAGATAGATGACTGCTTCCTAGAAGAGGTAGTTTAGTAGCCATAAAGAGAAGTACATCATACATCATGTATTGACCAATGCATCATAGTCTCTGAAGAAGAACCGGTGCAGTAAGTAACTGTGAATGAGCTCTTTTATAATAGTGATCACAAACAATTCAACTGAATTCAGTATTCTCACTGGCTATGGAAACTCTTCCCAAATCCATGTGATGATTGTCATATCTGAGAGAAGTGAAAAGTAAAGAAAGGCATACAGAATCAGTACTAAAAATCAACCCTGGGTTATAGGTTTAATCCACCCTTTGAGAGTGAAGTCACGGACAGGTAGCCAAGACTGATCCCATGAAATCATCAGGTGACATGTGGGAGACAACAGGTGCTAAACACTACAATCCCGAGAGGTAACAAATTAGTATGACCATTGGAGTAAATTCTAGGGTTGAAGCAAATACTTATTAAAGTATTATAAACCACTCCTCAGGAGGCCCAGTGAGTTTGTATCAGGATGGTACCTGACGCCTCCCTCAACCTTGACCCCCTATCCAATCCATGGGATAACTTCTGGAGAAATTCAGAACTATAGACAGGCAAACCATTTTACATTAAGGAAATCTATAATGAAGGGTAGAGTCACTGATCATTTTAACAGATAACCTGCTGGAAGAGAGATAACATGTTTTCTGTAATTTATTCCTTCATTCAGCAAACATTTATTGCGTAGAGAGAAATCATGCCTGACTAATCCATTAAAGTAGAGAGACATAAGTGAATGCAGTTAAGACAAGGATAAGAAAAAAATTTTAATTGACTCACTATAGGGAACTGACTAAAGCACAAGAAACAAAAGGACAAGAAACATGTATTCTTCTGGATAGAGAGGTGCTAACAATGGGGCTTCCCAAAGATTTGTGTGATGTTATGCAATATAGGGAACAGATACATTCCTGGAAATTTGCCTGCTAAATCTATTGCAAATTACAAAATCTCATTTTTGTCACTTATTCTCATAAAATGAGCGATGCTACACTTTAATCCCTAACATAATTTTAAATCCAACTCTTATATATATACATATACACACATACATAAAATAATTACATACAATAAAAGTGAGAAAATATTTATAATATTTTATGAAATTCACAAAAGAACATGGTTCAAAGGTAAATCTTGTATTTGCCCATAGTTTTAAAGATCTCAAGGATAAAAGCAGTGGTAAGAAGTGAGTAGGATAGCACATTACTTTTGTACAAAATTTTACAGTTTACAGAGGACTTTAATATACACTCTCTAATTCATATAAAATGTCAGTACAACTCTGGTACATTGTAAATATGTAAATTAAAAAACAGTAATAACATTAATCCTCATACTAATTCATAATCAGGAGGGTAAAGCAACTAACCAAAGTGAAAGTGTTAATCACTCAGTCATGTCCAGTTCTTTGCAGCCCATGGACTATAGCCCACCAGGCTCCTCTATCCATGGAATTCTCCAAGCAAGAATACTGGAGTTGGTATCCATTTCCTCCTCCAGGGGATCTTCCCTACCATAGATCAAACCTGGGTCTCCTGCACTGCAAGCAGATTCTTTACCATCTGAGCCACCTAATCAAAGGTCTCATCATTTGTGGAGAAATAGAGATCAAGACATAGGACAAATCCTGTGTTCTTTCCCCCACTGCTTAGGAACTAATATCCTTTTACTTTCAGTCAGGTGATTTCCATGTAGTACCTATCTGGTTTTCTTCTCTTTAGCTCCTTCTTCAGTCTAAACCCGCTTTCCTCTAAACCAGTCGTTCTCGAGTGGAGGTGATTTTGATCCCAAGGGGACATTTGATCCCGAGGGGACATTTTGATCTGGAGACACTGTGGTTGTCACACCTCTATGTGTTAGCCACATCCATGGACGCTCACCTGAACAAAGTGCTTGTAAATGAATTTCTATGGAGGCAAAGGTGTTTTCCTTGTCTTCCAACAAACAGATGATTTGGGAGATCCTCAAAGTCTAATCAACACTTTTCTCACAGAAAGAAAAGGTAATGAATGAGGACCAGGTCAGAGATCTTAAATGAAATAGTGGGCAGTGCATAGTTCAGATCAGAGCCTGGAGGAAACCTTACCAAATATCTGTAACCCCATTCAGGGCTATGACTCTGATGACTAATGCCAGCTGTCAGGAAAGAAAAAGCCCAAGGGCAAGTCAGAGCTCTAGCCATAGCCTGATAGAAATATCCTGTAAGAACACCTCGGCTCACCAATCAGCCTTATCTATAATTTAATCTCTTGAGTAATTCATCCATCAGGTGGGAATGCCCCAAGCAAATGAGCAAAGTCTATGATGCCAGATATATTTCATATTGTAAGTAAATAAATTACCATGCCAGTTGATACATCAGTCCCTTTTTAGTTTGGTTATTGTGAATGCTGTTACTACAAGAAAATAAATGGAGATAACATAAAAGATAGACAGGTTTAATTAATCAGAAATTTTTTGCCCTAGCCTGTGATATAGTGAAGTAGGGTGAAATTTTTTAAAAGTTGCAGACCTACATGAATAGCACCATTCCATTTTATTAGAAAAAAATAGGTGTGGTATATGCATACACATGCATAAAGAAATTGTGTAAACACAAGAAAACGCAAGAAAGAATTTGACCAAAATGTCTCAGTAAGTCCCCCGAAGAGGTGAAATTGGGAGTTGAAGGCATAAACTTTAACTTCTAGACAAAAAAGTTGTTTTTAAATTTGAATTGTGAGTAATTTTTTAACTTTTTAATATGTTGTTATTTTTCTAAAAAACATTTCAAAAACAAAGAAGCAGATCTTCAAGTATTCTGGTCACAAATAGTTTAGAGTTTTATGTTTTTATGTCATAAAATGTGTTTCTGAGAAGCCTGGTAGGCTGCAGTCCATGGGGTCGCTAAGAGTCGGACACGACTGAGCGACTTCACTTTTACTTTTCACTTTCATGCACTGGAGAAGGAAATGGCAACCCACTCCTGTGTTCTTGCCTGGAGAATCCCAGGGATGGGGGAGCCTGGTGGGCTGCCGTCTATGGGGTTGCACAGAGTCGGACACGACTGAAGCGACTTAGCAGCAGCAGCAGCAGCAGCAGCAACAGCTAAAAGGATCAAGTAGGAAACTGAACTAAGACCCTCTCCTCTGCATTTTCATTTATTAAAAAATAAATGAAATAGGTGTGGTATTTTTTTTTTTATATAGTCTTATTAGATTGCTCACCCATGTCTAATTTCTTTATTCACTAAAAAGATTATAAGTAACAATTGGAAAGTATGGTATATTCAAACTATGGATTACTCTGCACCTACTAAAAATAAGAAGGGGAGATGTAGATCATTAATAGGTATGTTATATGTTGTTCTGTGAAGTTACAGAAAAATATTTACAGAAAATAATATATATAATAAATAAAATATATTTATGTACTACTATATATATATGAGCGTTTGTAAATGATGGAGGAAGGACATAAACAACTGTTGACTGTGCTTACCATGGTGAGGGTAGTCCTCTGAATCTTTATCTGCTTGTATTGCATGCCATTTAACAATGTTAAGGAATCATCTTATTATTTTAAAATTAAACCCTTAAAAGTGGGAATAAAGATCACCACTAAATTCTTGTAAAATTCCTTTGGTTTGAGAATACTATTTTTAATTTTCACCTTTACCCAGCAGATTTCAAATTCACAGGTAAATTGTGCCAATACTCCTTCAATTTCTCTCAGATCTACCATTTTTAATATAACTCCTTGTCCACCCTCTTTTTGCCAGGACAACACTCAACAGATGCCCTTGACACCTTCCACTTCTCCTTCCCCACAGTATATACTAATACAGTATAAATGTAAAAGAGTATTTCCCAAAGCTTCCTCCACAAAATAGTGATCTTTGAAGATATTCCAAAGTAAGCTTGGAAACATTATATATATGACAGTCTCTTCTTGGGACTGATAATAGTACTTAGTAAGTAAATTTAAACACACACATACACACACACACTCACACTTAATGTACAATAGGATATTATGGTAGCTTTAAGGATAGCAAGATTTTTTTAGGATTAGTATTGTTAAATTGTTACTACAATGGAACTTGCATTCAAATTGATGAGGCAGATAGTAATTAGATGGTCACACAGTAAGTGTAAAAGTGCAGTGAGTATCAGGGAGTCCGTGGTATAACAGCACATAATAGGGAATAGAGCTCATCAGGGAAGGCTTCCTGAGAACGTAGTAACTCAGTGTCAGAGACCTAAGGATAAGAATGTGTTACCTCCGTGAAAGGAGGAGCAAAGGGCATTCAAGGCAGAGCTAAGAACAGTTTGTGCAAGGGCCTCAAAGCAATAGAAAGCCTACAGAGCATAAGCAATGGACAGAAGCCTGGTACGGCTGTGGCACTGAAATTAGAAAAGAATTTGGTAATAGATGCAATTAAAAAGATAGGTAGGTTGGGACCAGTTCAGTTTAGCCTTTAAGAACAGTGTCATGCTATAATTTTTTAAACTGAATTTACTGATTTAATTTTTGGAAGAGGTAACACATCCTTGTAGTTCCAAAAGAAAATGACAACAAATTATACAGAGGTATACAATTTCCCACCTTTGTATCCCTCCTACCTCTTCTCCCCTACCCTGCCCTAGTTCACCAGTTTCCAGTTTCTATCTATTCTCCAGAGTTACAGAAGGGTTTGAAGCTGGGAAGTAACAGATTTGCTTTTAAAAAATCATTTTGGCTACAGGGTGGAGGACAGACTGGTGGGAGCAGGTAGAACAGTGAAGATGAAGACATGCCGAAGTAGTCAAGAGGGAGAGGGAGAGAGGTGGGTAGAGTTATGAGGGAAAGGATAGAGACCCTCTTGTGGAGGAGAGTGACTTAGGAGATAAAACCCACTAGAATCAGAGATTAGTTGAATATGTGGCAAGGGGAGGAAGGAGAGATGGGTAAAGAAGAAGTTAATTTCAAGGACAAACAGGTGGCTTCCAGGTTTCTATAAATAAATGGAAGACAGGCTGTTTACTGAGATTGAAGTGGTAGAAGAGGAACAGGAAGAGGGCTCTGAATTTCATTTTAGAGATACTGTGTTGGAAACATCTTTGAGGCACCAAAGGAGAGATATCAAGTAGGTAACTGGATTAATGACTGTGGAGCACAGGGGCAAGGCCTGAGCTCTAGAGAGAAGAGGCACTGAAGCTATAAATATAAGTTGGATATGCCAGGAGTTCAGAGTAAAGAGGAGAGGACATTCAAGGGCAGGAGAAAGAAGCACAGGCCTGAAAAGAACACAGAGAAGAATGCTGGAGAGGTAGGAAGAATATTAGAAAAGCGCATGGAGAATTAATACAAAAAAGTATTTCAGGAAAACTGGTGTGGCAGGTAGTATTGAATCCCCTTGTGTATTTAAGATTATGCCTTAAAAAAAAAAAGTCACTAAATTGGATTTAGTGATAACAGAGGGTTTTTTGTAACCTCAGTGCTAAAAGGTTTTCAGTGTAATCAGGAGAAAAGTATGGCTGAAGTTGGTTAAATGCTGAGTGAGCAATAGAGAAATGGAGACTTTAAACAGAAATTCTTTTGAGAAACTTGATTCTGAAGAAAAGGGATAAGACATGGTGGTATCTGAGATGAATGTTTTGTTTTGTTTTGTTTTGTTTTGCTTTAATAGAAAAGAGTTTAAGTTGATCAGGAATCTCAACAGATTCCATATGGTCAAATCAATTTTGAAAAAGAAGAACAAAGTTCTCATACTTCCTGATTTCAAGACACAGCACAAAGACACAATAATCAAAACAGTGTGGCATTGTCAAAAGACAGAGCTACAGACCACGGAACAGAGTACAGGCCTAGAAACACACTCTCCCGAGTATGGTCAAAGGGTCTTCAACAAGAGTGCTGAGACCATGCAATGAGGAAAGAACAGTCTCTTCAACAAATGGTGCTGGGAAAACCGGATATCCACATTCACAAGAGTGCAAATGGACCCTTATCTTACAGCATACACAAAAATTAACTCAAAGTGGATTAAAGACCTAGACTCACACCCAAAACGATAAAACTTCTTGAAGAAACCATAAGGGAAAAGCTTCATGACATTGGATTTGAAAATGATTTCTTAGATATGACTCTAAAAGCAAAAACAGACAAAAGTTTAAAACTTTTGTTCATCAGAGTACACAAGTAAGAGTGAAAAGGCAACCTACAGAGTGGGAGAGCATATTTGCAAATCATATAACTGACAAGGAGTTAATATCCAAAATATACTTTTAAAACTCTTAAAACTCAACAAAAAATTAACTCAATTAACAAATGGGCTAAGGACTTGACTAGACATTCCTCCAAAGATGATACACAAATGGCCAACAAGCATATGAAAAGATGTTCAACATCACTAGTCTTTAGAAAAATGCATATTAAAATGCATTTTCTATGATGAATATCATAGAAATGAGATATCATCTCATACCTACAGAATAGCAACTATCAGAAAAAATAAATAAATAAAGTGTTGGTGAAGCTATGGAGAAACTAGGACCCTTGTGCACTGCTGAAGGCACTGTAATATGGTGACCTGTGGAAAACAGTATAGAGGTTCCTCAAAAAATTCAAAATAGAACGACCATCTAATCAGCAATCCCATTCGTGGGTATATAGCTAAAATAAAGCACTGTCTCCAAGAAGTATCTGTACATCCATGCTCACCACAGTATCACAATACCCAAGAGAAGGAAGCAACACACATGTTCATCAATGGATGAACAGATAAGCAAAATGTGGGACATCCATCCAGTGGAATACTACTGAGATTTAAAAAGGAACACAATCCTGTCACATGCTACAACATGGACGAACTGTGAGGACACTATGCTGAGTAAAGCAGGCTAGTCACAGAAGGGCAGATACTGCATGGCTCCATTTACATGAGGTAGCTAAAGAAGTCAAGCTCACAGAAGCAGAGAGTACAATGGTGGCTGCCAGCGGCTGGGGACAGAGGTAGGGGAGCTGCTGTTTAAGTGTATAGAGTTTCAGTTTTGCAAAATGAAAAAGTTCTGAAGATATTTCACAACAATGTGAATATACTAAATGCCACCAAACTGTACAGTTAAAAATGTGTTAAAATGTAATTTTTGGATTTTTTTGTTACAATAAAAATTGTTTAATTTAAAAATTTAAAGTTTATTGGAAAGGTCCATTTGACAGAAAGGATAAATTTAATTATATCTAAAAAAGCAGGTATCTGTGCCAAAAACTCTTTCTAAGCATTATATATATATTAACTTAATTCTTATAATAAACATATGAGTTAGATATTTTTATCTCCATTTTATAGTTACATGAACTCTGGCACAGACAGGTGAAGTAACTTCCCCAAAGTAGCTGATAAAGCCAAGACATGATACCGAGAAAAGTGGAACAGCTTGTGCTTTCCGCCAGCATGCTGTACCTAAGAGAAGGAATAAAATCATGTGGGATTTTGAGAAGGCCAGAGGGGATGGGATCAAAATCTATGCCAGAGGATTCTAAACTTTTCCAAATCATGGCATCCTTTCTGTCTCTGAAATTTTTTTTTTAATTTTGGCTTTTTTAAAATTTGTTTTTTATTGAAGGATAATTGCTATACAAAATTTTGTTGCTTTCTGTCAAACCTCAACATGAACCAGCCATAGGTATACATATATCCCCTCCCTTTTGAACCTCCCTCCCAATCCCACCCCTCTAGGTTGATACAGAGCCCCTGTTTGAGTCTCCTGAGCCATACAGCAAATTCCTGTTGGCTATCTATTTTACATGTGGCAGTGTAACTTTCCATGTTACTCTTTCCATACATCTCACCCTCTCCTCCCCTCTCCCCATGTCCATAAGTCTATTCTCTAAGTCTGTTTCTCCACTGCTGCCCTGTAAATAAATTCTTCAGTACCATTTTTCTATACTCCATATATGTGTTAGAATACGGTATTTATCTGACTTACTTCACTCTGTATAATAGGTACTAGGTTCATCCACCTCATCAGAACTGACTCAAATGTGTTCCTTTTTATGGTTGAGTAATATTCCAGTGTGTATATACCACAACTTCTTTATCCATTCATCTGTCGATGGACAAGTCTAGGTTGCTTTCATGTTCTTCTAGCTATTGTAAATAGTGCTGTAATGAACAATGAGATACATGTGTCTTTTCCAATTTTTGTTTTCTCAGGGTATTTGCCTAGGAGTAGGACTACTGGGTCATACTGGTGGTTTCATTTCTAGTTTTTTAAGGAATCTCCATACCATCTTTCATAGTGGCTGTATCAATTTACATTCCCACCAGCAGTGCAAGAGTGTTCCCTTTTCTCCACACCCTCTCCAGCATATATTGTTTGTAGACTTTTTGATGAGGGCCATTCTGACCAGTGTGAGGTGATATCTCATTGTGGTTTTGATTTGCATTTCTCTAATAATGAGTGATGTTGAGCATCTTTTCATGTGCTTGTTAGCCATCTGTATGTCTTTGGAGAAATGTCTATTTAGGTCTTTTCCACACTTTTTGATTTGGTTGTTTTTCTGGCATTGAGTTGCATGAGCTGCTTGTATATTTTGGAAATTTATCCTTTGTCAGTTGTTTCATTTGCTTTTATTTTCTCCCAATCTGAGGATTGTCTTTTCACCTTGCTTATAGTTTCCTTTGCTGTGCGAAAGCTTTTAAGTTTAATCAGGTCCCACTTGTTTGCTTCTGTTTTTATTTCCGTTAATCTAGGGGGTGGGTCATAGGGATCTTGCTTTATGTCATTGAGTGTTCTGCCTATGTTTTCCTCTAAGAGTTTTATGGTTTCTGGTCTTAAATTGAGGTCTTTAATCCACTTTAAGTTTATCTTTGTGTATGGTGTTAAAGTTTTCTAATTTCATTCTTTTACATGTAGCTGTCCAGTTTTCCCAGCACCATTCATTGAAGAGGCTTCAGAAATTTTTATGGTGCCCTTGGTCCAAAATAAATACCAGAATTTAAACAACTAAATAAGAATTTATGTCCCAACAACTTGGTAGTCATTTGAAAACGTAACACACAAAGAATCAAAGAAAAATACCTTTACTTAATCCCTAGGAGGTGTGCACTATTAGAATTTGGGCACCACATAAATTCTCAAACTCTGGAATCAGATTGGATACACTTAATCTTGTGTTCCATGCTAATTGTTGTGTGGTACTTGCTTTTTATCACAGTTTAGTTCAGTCACTCAGTTGTGTCCGACTCTTTGCAACCCCATGAATGGCAGCATAACAGGGCTCCCTGTCTATCACCAACTCCCAGAGTTTACCCAAACTCATATCCATTGAGTCGGTAATGCCATCCGGCCATCTCATCCTCTGTCATCCCCTTCTCCTCCTGCCTCCAATCTCTCCCAACATCAGGGCCTTTTCAAATGAGTTAGCTCTTCACATCAGGTGGCCAAAATATTAGAGATTCGGCTTCAACATCAGTCCATTCAATGAACACCCAGGACTGATTTCCTTCATGATGGACTGGCTGAATCTCCTTGTAGTCCAAGGGACTCTCAAGAGTCTTCTCCAAAACCACAGTTCAAAAGCATCAATTCTTCTGCGCTCAGCTTTCTTTATAGTTCAACTCTCACATCCATACATGACTACTGGAAAAACCATAGCCTTGACTAGACAGACCTTTGTTGACAAAGTAATGCCTCTGCTTCTTAATATGCTATCTAGGTTGGGAATAACTTCCTTCCAAGGAGTAAGTGTCTTTTAATTACATGGCTGCAATCACCATCTGCAGTGATTTTGGAGCCCCCCAGAATAAAGTCAGCCACTGTTTCCCCATCTATTTGCCATGAAGTGATGGCACTGGAGGCCATGATTTTAGTTTTCTGAATGTTGAGCTTTAAACTAACTTTTCAACTCTCCTCTTTCGCTTTCATCAAGAGGCTCTTTAATTCTTCTGCACTTTCTGCCATAAGGGTGGTATCATCTGCATATCTGAGGTTATTGATATTTCTCCCTGCAATCTTGATTCCAGCTTGAGCTTCCTCCAGCCCAGCGTTTCTCATGATGTACTCTGCATATAAATTAAATAAGCAGGGTGACAATATACAGCCTTGACGTACTCCTTTTCCTATTTAGAACCAGTCTGTTTTTCCATGTCCAGTTCTAACTTGCTTCCTGACTTGCATACAGGTTTCTCAAAAGGCAGGTCAGGTGTTCTGGTATTCCCATCTCTTTCAGAATTTTTCAGTTTGTTGTGATCCACACAAAGGCTCTGGCATAGCCAATAAAGCAGAAATAGATGTTTTTCTGAAACTCTCTTGCTTTTTCGATGATCCATTGGATGATGGTAATTTGATCTCTGGTTCCTCTGCCTTTTCTAAAACCAGCTTGAACATCTGGAAGTTCACGGTTCACATATTGCTGAACCCTGACTTGGAGAATGTTGAGCATTACTTTACTAGCGTGTGAGATGAGTGCAATTGTGTGGTAGTTTGAGCATTCTTTGGCATTGCCTTTCTTTGGGATTGGAATGAAAACTGACCTTTTCCAGTCCTGTGGCCACTGCTGAGTTTTCCAAATTTGATGGCATATTGAGTGGAGCACTTTCACAGCATCACCTTTTAGGATCTGAAATAGCTCAACTGGAATTCCATCACCTCCACTAGCTTTGTTCATAGTGACACTTCCTAAAGCCCACTTGACCTCACATTCCAGGATGTCTGGCTCTAGGTGAGTGTTCACACCATCATGATTATCTGGGTCATGAAGATCTTTTTTGTATAGTTCTTCTGTGTATTTCTGCCACCTCTTCCTAATATCTTCTGTTTCTGTTAGGTCCCTACCATTTCTATCCTTTATTGAGCCAATCTTTGCATGAAATATTCCCTTGGTATCTCTAATTTTCTTGAAAAGACCTCTAGTCTTTCCCATTCTACTGTTTTCCTCTATTTCTTTGCATTGATCACTGAGGAAGGCTTTTTTATCTCTCCTTGCTATTCTTTGGAACTCTGCATTCAAATGGTTATATCTTTCCCTTTCTCCTTTGTTTTGGCTTCTCCTCTTTTCACAGCTATTCATAAGGCCTCCTCAAGACAGCCACTTTGCTTTTTTGCATTTCTTTTTCTTGGGGATGGTCTTGATCCCTGTCTCCTGTACAATAACTTGAACCTCTGTCCATAGTTCATCAGGCACTCTGTCTATCAGAGCTAGTCCCTTAAATCTATTTCTCACTTCCACTGTATAATCATAAGGGATTTGATTTAGGTCATACCTGAATGATCTAGTGGTTTTCCCCACTTTCTTCAATTTAAGTCTGAATTTGGCAACAAGGAGTTCATGATCTGAGCCACAGTCAGCTCCTCATCTTGTTTTTGCTGACTGTATAGAGCTTCTCCAGCTTTGGCTGCAAAGAATATAATCAATCTGATTTCAGTATTGACCATCTGGTGATGTCCATGTGTAGAGTCTTCTCTTGTGCTGTTGGAAGAGGGTGTTTGCTATGACCGGTGCGTTCTCTTGGCAAAACTCTATTAATCTTTGCCCGCTTCATTCTGTATTCCAAGGCCAAATCTGCCTGTTACTTCAGGTGTTTTTTCACTTGCTACTTTGCATTCCAGTCCCCTATAATGAAAAGGACATCTTTTTTGGGTGTTAGTTCTAAAAGGTCTTGTAGGTCTTCATAGAACCGTTCAACTTCAGCTTCTTTAGTGTTACTGGTCGGGGCATAGACTTGGATTACCATGATATTGAATGGTTTGCTTTGGAAACAAACAGAGATCATTCTGTCATTTTTGAGACTGCATCCAAGTACTGCATTTTGCACTCTTTTGTTGACTATGATGGCTACTCTATTTCTTCTTTGGATTCCTGCCCACAGTAGTAGATATAATGGTTATCTGAGTTAAATTCACAGCAAGCTCTAAAAAGCCAGCTTCATACATATATGACACCCTCAAAAGGAATGTATTGTGTTCTAACGTTTAAAATCTGCTCTACCTGGAGCTACTTATGTGTGCAGTATCCAATAGAAGTCTTGTGTTTTTCTTGAAATTTTAAAATATCCTGCAGGATTCCTGTGAATTCACTATAATCCCCAGGGTGCCTCAGTGTACATACTGAGAACTGTGGGTCTAGGTAGAATGCTTGGCTTCAGACAGGACCAGGGATTGTTCTCCTATTATGGCAGAAGGAGGGATACAGATACTGAGAGATTACATGTGTTTGGCACACAGTGGTAACTGGGATCTCACAATTTAACCTAGGATTCTACTTAGACCAAGGAGAATACCAAATGATAGGTACTCCATTGTGAACAGTTGCTGTGGTCTTATATACAACACTATTTTATGAGAAGTATAGTTACAGCTGCTTTTAATTTCATAGTCACTTAAGTATATTGTATAAATACTATCTAGTAGTTTAATTTTTTTAACTTTATTTTGAAAAACAACAGGTATAAATCACAATTTGGCAAAAGCACTTGATGTGTTTTCTCTATCAGTTATTTTGGCATATATATAACATAATATTCTCAAATATCATGAATGTAAAGTTGATGGGCTCTCACACCCAATGTTAAATACTTACTTTATATGTATATTTCTAATTCGTACATTCCAAATTGTGCATCTAATACAAAGTTCTAAATCTGAAGTCATATTTTAAGTTTCTGTATAAAAACTCAGTACACGTACTCAAATATAATGCATTAAAAGTCTTCTCATTAGCTCCCTATTGATATAAAATGTCACTCTCCTTACACAAGAGAGGCATTAGATTATTCAGAATTATTATTCAGATTTTGAACTCATTTAGATTTACACATATTTAATATTAACTATAAATGGACGTAAATGCAAGTGTTAGCTGCTTAGTCGTGTCCAACTGTGACCCCATGGACGGTAGCCTGCCAGGTTCCTATGTCCGTGGGATTCTCCAGGCAAAAGTACTTCCCCTTCTCCAGGGGATCTTCTAGATCCAGGGATAGAACCCAGATCTCTTGCACTGCAGGCAGATTCTTTACCATCTGAGCCACCAGGGAAGCCCATAACTGGATATATGAAGGAAATTCATAGTCCTGAACTGGCTTTTCCTTTGTGGCAAAATAACTTGGCACTTCCAAAAACATTAATATACTCAAATGCCAAAGGCGGAGGCAGGGAATTATGACTTTCTTTAAAAGAAATGTTTTTAAATGAAAACAATTAATAAAAGAGAAGAAAAAGACCATTTATGAAAAGAATAGGAAGGAAATATTGATTGATAATACAAAGATAAATTGTTAAGAAGATCAAAATTTTCTTTCTGTCATAATCAGGTTACAAAACTGAGCTCATATATTACTATTTAAGAGTAAATAGTTAATGTAAATGTAAATTATCATAGGTCATTAAACTTTGGATTCAGTCAGTCAAGATACACTGTAAATTTTCCATTTATTGTGGAAAGGAATAATTTTTCTTTTGCCTAAGAAAGTAATTATTAGGGCATGATATTAAGATCACTAAGGTACAGTATTGTGTTTATACAAAAATATAGGTATACACTCTTGATGGCCATGGTTGTGCATCACTCAGAGCTCCTTAAGGATGAACGAAGGCTGGGAGCACAGCTGACTGACAAAGTCCAAATATTTCCCAGGTGGCTACTAGCCAATGACCGAGCATGTTGTGGTACTAGTCCAACAGGGGACTCCTCTAATGAGCAGGTTTGGTTAAGGAACTCTCCTGTGGCTGAAGCTTTCTGAGCAACATGCTGCAGTCTGAACCTCTTTATAATCCAGTCCCTTCTTCTCCTTCCTTAGGGTTCAGACCAGCATCACCATCAAAAGGATCTCCCACCTGATTCCTTCCCATCTCCCCATCAATCACTTGCAGTTCTAGTACTATCCTGACATCTGCTTCACAGAAGCACACTGGGCATGTTTAAAAACTATTTCAATTGAAAAAATAACACACATAAATTGTTAAAATGTCAAAGAATACTTGGAATTAAAGCAGCTGTTAACTGTCTTTATTCCATCACAGCCTCTCAACCCATGCTCAAAAATAACCAACCAACTGTTGGTCATTTCTCCTGATTCTAGCATTGTACTTCCAAATATGTATGTCACTTAGAGTTGCATTCAGAAACCTAAAAAAAAAAAAAAAGTAACAGAAATCTTCTAAAAAGTCATTACTTAACCAAACAGAAGTTTTCTTTTCCTCACGGAACAAGAAAGATGGCGTTAGGCTATCCATGGGTAAAAAGACAGCTCCATGACATCTACAGGTACCAGGCACCTACTTTTCATCCCCTCTCCCTTTATTAAGTGGCTCTTGGTCAACATTACTCCAGCGATTAATTTTTCCTTTTCAGAACCAATTTTCCTACTCCTATTAGCTTACCAACAGAAAGAGAAGTTCTTTCTTACATCTAAAAGAGTAACAAAAACCTCTTTTAACCCCAACTCTCTCACAAGTACTATCCTATTTCTCCAATTTCCTTTATAAAATTATCTTTTCTAATGTTATAAACCCCTAATTTCTATCCTCCCATTTTCCTTAAATACATTCCAGTCAGGCTTCCACCCATACCATCTACTGAACCTGCTCTTATCTAGGTCACCAATGACCTCCCTGCTCCTTCTAATGGTCATCTCAGCCAACCTGTTACTGGTATGTTACATACCTCAAAAGCTTTCTTCCAGAAATCTCATTTCCAGGACACAACATTCCCTTCAGGTGCTCCACCTCTTTGGCTACTCTTTATTAGTCTCCTTTCTCCATCTCTCCTTTTCTCTCTCTCTCTCTCTCCAATCCCCAAAGCCGGAGGACCCCAGAACTCAGCAGTTCCGCCTCCTCTAGTTCTGTCTACATTCATTCCCTGGCATTCTTCACTGAATTCCTGGCTTTAATACCAACTGCACTGCTGTCTCCCAGATTTCTATCGCCAGCCCAAGCTTTTCTCTAAACTACAGATTCGTTTACCCAATTGTCTTCTCTACTTGAATATCTAATAGGCATTTCAAACACTGATGTCCAAAACTGAACTCTTGATATTCCCCTCAATAATGCCTCTTCTCAATCTTCACCAACTCAGTGAATGTCCCTTCTTCTAATTGCTCAGGAATTTTTATTCTCCACATTTGACCATCAGCAGAATCTGGCCACTTCTCACCACTTAACTGCTCCATCCAGTCAAAACCACGGTTATGTCTCACCTGGACTATGGCAACAGCCTTATAATTGATGGCCCTGATTTGTCCTTTGCTTCCTTCAATTTGTTCCCATCAAAAGTGCCAGTTACCCAGTTAAAAAGTATATCAGATCGAGTCCCTTCTGTGCTCAAAACCCCTCAAGACTTTCTTATCAAACTTAAGAGTAAAAGCCACATTCTTTCAAAGGCCTGGAAAGCCCTATGTAACTACAGTCTCATTTCCTCTCCAATCTCAATTCCTACTACTCTTCTCCTTGCTCATCCCACTCCAGTCACATTGACTCTTTGCTGTTCTTCAAAACATGCCACATATATTCCCATCTCAGCGCCTCTGGAATCCTCTTCTCCAAATACCTTCTGTGGCTTGCTCCTTTGTTTTAATCACATGGTATCTTTCTTGGTCACCAGATATCAGGCCCATCCTGCCCTACCATCTCCCACACATACTTCCTATTTTTCTTGCTATCTTTTTCTCTAACAGTTTTTATTACTTTCTTATATACTTAAAATTCTCCAAGCCAGGCTTCAGCAATACATGAACCGTGAAATTCCAGGTGTTCAAGCTGATTTTAGAAAAGGCAGAGGAACCAGAGATCAAATTGCCAACATCCACTGGATCATCGAAAAAGCAAGAGAGTTCCAGAAAAACATCTATTTCTGCTTTATTGACTATGCCAAAGACTTTGACTATGTGGATCACAATAAACTGTGGAAAATTCTGAAAGAGATGGGAATACCAGACCACCTGACCTGCCTCTTGAGAAACCTGTATGCAGGTCAGGAAGCAATAGTTAGAACTGGACATGAAACAACAGACTGGTTCCAAATAGGAAAAGGAGGACGTCAAGGCTGCATATTGTCACCCTGCTTATTTAACTTCTATGCAGAGTACATCATGAGAAACACTGGGCTGGATGAAGCTCAAGCTGGAATCAAGATTGCAGGGAGAAATATCAATAACCTCAGATATGCAGATGACACCACCCTTATGGCAGAAAGTGAAGAAGAACTAAAGAGCCTCTTGGTGAAAGTGAAAGAGGAGAGTGAAAAAGGTAGCTTAAAGCTCAACATTCAGAAAACTAAGATCATGGCATCCCATCCCATCATTTCATGGCAAATAGATGGGGAAACAGTGGAAACTGTCAGACTTTATTTTTCTGGGCTCCAAAATCACTGCAGATGGTGACTGCAGCCATGAAATTAAAAGACACTTACTCCTGGGAAGGAAAGTTATGACCAACCTAGACAGCATATTAAAAAACAGAGACAATTACTTTGTCAACAAAGGTCCGTCTAGTCAAGGCTATGGTTTTTCCAGTGGTGATGTATGGATGTGAGAGTTGGACTGTGAAGAAAGCTGAGCGCCAAAGAATTGATGCTTTTGAACTGTGGTATTGGAGAAGACTCTTGAGAGTCCCCTGGACTGTGAGGAGATCCAACCAGTCCATCCTAAAGGAGATCAGTCCTGGGTGTTCATTGGAAGGACTGATGTTGAAGCTGAAACTCTAATACTTTGGCCACCTGATGCGAAGAGCTGACTCATTTGAAAAGACCCCGATGCTTGGAAAGATTGAGGGCAGGAGGAGAAGGGGACGACAGAGGATGAGATGGCTGGATGGCATCACTGACTCAATGGACGTGAATCTGAGTGAACTCCAGGAGTTGGTGATGGACAGGGAGGCCTGGCGTGCTGCGGTTCATGGGGTCACAAAGAGTCAGACACGACTGAGTGACTGAATTATATACTCAAGATGTTACTTGTCTATCTTTTCTTGATTGTCTGCCCTATTACAACTTAAGCTATAGGGGAATAGGAATAATGGTCATTTTCATATGTTTCATTATTCACTGGTATCGCCAGCAATGAGAATTCTATCTGGCATACATTAGGCACTAAATATATATATGCCTTGAATCAAAGAATGGTCAAAAGCAGGCCCCTTCAGGCATATTTCAGATCCAGACTCGAAGAGCACAAGTTGAAAAGGCACATCCCTGTTGAGTCTAGGATAATACATACGTAGAGTAAGTACATGTATTTTATATGTAAAAATACACTTAAAGAATGCAATATTTGTACAATATTTTGCTTTTCTGTAAGCTGTTAGTGGGTCAGTGGGTGGACTTTTTATTGTTAACATCTTAAAGACTAACTTCTGAGTATGTTCCATAGCACACGTGAGAACTTCTCACACCGAAAATGAGCAGCAGAGGAATTTAAAATGTCTCAGCCTGTTGAAGACATATTTTTGGATGGGGCAGTGGTCTGTGGAAAATGATACCTCTAATTTGAATGTCCTACTCTGCCCTCATAGGAGGCAGTGAATGGCAGGCTTCTGTGGAGCCTGGAAGTCCCAGGCAACAGAAAAAGTCGGTAAAACGTGCAATCTTTCTTTAAAATTCTGATATTTTGCTCATTATAAGTCTTTAGGGGGAGCATTAATTCTGATTTTAAAACACTGCACAGAAGTGTTACTTTTAAAAAAGAAAGCTTTCTTGTAAATCCTACCAGCGACCTCTGCTTTCTGTGGCCAAAAGTGCCTTTCTAGGGCCACCTCTCGTTTGAGAAGCAACAGGGAAGCTAAGTACTTTAAGTTGGTCATTTTGCCACTCTGAACAATAGGGTCGGTTCATAAGACAAATGGATACTGGACAAGCAGCTAGCAATGTCTTTCACATATGTTATTTCTTGCATTAATCATTACTTACTGATTTTTATCAGTAATATTTATTATCCTATATATTTATCTCTTATTAAATGTTACTATTATTAATTCTCCTAGATCACATCAGATATCAGATCTATCAGTTCCTTTTCTTCCCTCCCTCCAACATCGCTATGAGAACCTTCTGTATCCTGCCCTAATTTGGACCAGCTGCTCTCTAGGCCTAAGGCACCGTCATCCCAAGATTTCTCTTCACTTCTCTCCTGTGTAAGTTTCTCTATTTCCTGGATCCTAAGAATCTTGTTTCTTGGTTCATTCTGTTGCTTTAGAGAAGCATATCTTCCAATAACTTCCTGAGAAAAAAATGCATGGCAGGTAGGCAAGATTTTTTGAGCACTAACTAGCCTGAAAATGTCCTTGCTCAAATGCCAATTTGGAATTCTAGAAATAGAATTCTAGGCTAAAGATCACTTCACTTCAGAGTTTTGATTCCACAGTCTTCTGACTCTTTGTGTTGCTACTGAGAAGTCATGTCTGATTCCCATTCTTTTGTATGTACTTTGTTTTACTCTTTTTACTGTGAAAACTTTTTGGATCTTCTCTTTAATTTTGGTTTTCTAAAATTCACAAAATATACCTTGATATTAATCTTTTTCAACCACTGGGTCCTTTCAAACTGGAAACAAACATCCTCCAGTTCTGGGAAATTTTCTTCTATCACTTTTTTTGTTTGTTTCTTCCCTTCTATTTTCTATCATGAGTAGGATATTGGACCTTCTGACCTGCTACTCTAATTTTTCTATTTTATATTGCCTACTGTTCACTCAGAGAAGGCAATGGCACCCCACTCCAGTACTCTTGCCTGGAAAATCCCATGGATGGAGGAGCCTGGTAGGCTGCAGTCCATGGGGTCGCTAAGAGTCAGGCAAGACTGAGCAATTTCACTTTCACTTTTCACTTTCATGCATTGGAGAAGGAAATGGCAACCCACTCCAGTGTTCTTGCCTGGAAAATCCCAGGGATGGCGGAGCCTGGTGGGCTGCCGTCTATGGGGTCGCACAGAGTCAGACACGACTGAAGCAACTTAGAGAAAGAGAGAGAGAGACTGTTCACTACTATGTTCTTTTGCCACTCTGTTCTGCATTATAGGGATATTTTACTAATAATTTTATCTTTCAGTTCTTCTATTAGTTTTCTATCTATGCTGTTATATTTTTCATTTGCAACAGCTCCTTTCCTTTTCCTTGAGTATTCATCTTTCAAATAGCAACCAATTCTTGTTTCAAAAATTCAAGAACTTCTCTTATTTCTCTGTGGGAATTAACTTTAATTCCCTGAATTTAGTTCTGTCTATAGAACCATAATGGAACAACCAACTGATTCAAAATTGGGAAAGAAGTAAAAAAAGGCTGTACACTGTCACCCTGTTTATTTAACTTATATTTGGAGTACATCATGCGAAAGGCCGGGCTGGATGAATCACAAACTGGAATCAAGATTGCCAGGAGAAACATCAACAACCTCAGATATACAGATGATTCCACTCAAATGACAGAAAGTAAAGAGGAACTAAAAGCCTCTTAATGAGGGTGAAAGAGGAGAGAGAAAAAGTTGGCTTAAAACTCAACATTCAGAAAACTAAGATCATGGCATCTGGTCCCATTACTTCATGGCAAATAGATGGGGAAACAATGGAAACAGTGACAGACTTTTATTTTGGGGGGCTCCAAAATGACTGCAGATTGTGACTGCAGCCATGAAATTAAAAGACACTAGCTCCTTTGAAGCAAGGTTATGACCAACCTAGACAGCATATTAAAAAGCAGAGACAGTACTATGCCCACAAAGGTCCGTCCAGTCAAAGTTATGGTTTTTCCAGTAGTCATGTATGGATGTGAGAGTTGGACTATAAAGAAAGCTGAGTGCCGAAGAATTGATGCTTTTGAATTGTGGTGTTGGAGGAGACTCTTGAGAATCCCTTGGACTGCAAGGAGATCCAACCAGTCTATCCTAAAGGAAATCAGTCCTCAATATTCAATGGAAAGGACTGATGTTGAAGCTGAAACTCCAATACTTTGGCCACCTGATGCAAAGAACTGACTCCTTGGAAAACACCCTGATGCTGGGAAAGATTGAAGGCAGGAGGAGAAGGGGATGACAGAAGATGAGATGGTTGGATGGCATCACCGACTCAATGGACATGAGTTTGAGAAAGCTCCGGGAGTTGGTGATGGACAGGGAAGCCTGGCATGCTGGCTTGCATGCCATGGGGTCGCAAAGAGTTGGACATGACTGAGCAACTGAACTGAACTGGGAGTAATAATCTACTTTGTTAGAGAAGGATCCTCTAAGTTACAGTGAGATATAGGCCTCAGTGTTGGAGGAAGGAAGGAGCTGGGGAAGATCTCACCATTCCAGATACAGACTCTTAACTTAATCTCTGTTATTTTCAGCCTGAGCATCTTACTTCTACTCTGTGCTTAGCATCTTCAAGTCCAAAAACCCTCTAGTTTGTTGTTTTCAGAAAATAATTATCCCGTTTCATTTGCCCTTTGTACAAACCACCTCTGGTTTTCATGTTTTAGCCTACATCCCAACTGTCAGGTTAATCTCTGTGCTTTTTCTAAATTCTTACTTTTTAAAAAAAGTATTTATTTTTCATTGAAGGATAATTGCTTTACAGTATTGTGTTGATTTCTACCAAACATCAACATGTAAATTCTTACTATCTTTTTAACTTAGTATCACACAACTCAACACTCACTAACATCCTAGTGATTTTATGTATCTCTTTTCCTTGACTAGATTATGCTGAGAACTCAGCTCACACTTTATACACATTTTTACTGCCTCCCACAATGGTGGCACTAAAGTGCCTGTCAGTAAATACTGTGTGATGGGTTTTTTAATAAATAAAATGCTATTACTAATAATTGTAACTTAAACCCATGCTTTGTCAATTATTGTATTATGACAAAACCAAAATTGGTTTTCATACAAGTTGTTGAAATGAAAGATCAGGTAATGATACTATACATTCTACAACTAAGGAAGTCATGATTAAATGAGCTCCATAAGGCCACAGTTCATCTGTGATAGGCTTGGAAAATAATTTCTACTTTTACATAGCCTGTCAAGTAATTCACTATAAGAATTTAAAAAGAAAACTATCTTTTCTTGGAATTTTAAAATTGTATCTGGAAATGTCAAATAAATACAGAAAGAAATCAGGGTAAAGATGACTATATCATACTTTTATAGTTAAATGTATATATATGATTTAAACAATTTAATCTAAAATCAATATACATGAAGCTAAATCTATCTTAATGATTATATTGCTTTTAACTACTTATGTAGTAATCTGAAAACATGAATGTGACTTAAAGAACAATTTAAGGAATTAAAAATTTCACCTCAGCAGTGTACAATAGTATTTTAATGCTGAAACTATTATTCCCTAAGAATAGTTTGGAAAATGGATTAAGAAATTCAAAGCAGGAAATTATTAACCATTTGCTCAAAATAATTTTAGGAGACCATAAAAACAATGAGAAATATATGTGATAGCTAGTAAAACTACAACTCTAAATTATGTCTCACTTTTTATTCATTTCAAACTAGGATTAGGTACAGTCTGAAAAACCCACTTCAAAAGACAATTTCATAAAGAACGTATGTATAAGTCTAGATTTATAAACTGTTCTGAATTTACAAGTAGAAGGAATTAGTTTTTAAATGGTACAATTTATGTGTCACTGAATCAACAACATGAACTTAGCTTTGATAATAATGATAACCTATTAAAAAAAAAAAAAAACATTCATCAGAGGGGAAAATCCAGGCTCAGATTGCATCTTCTGAAATTCTTTATGTTGTTGTAGATGCCTTGCTAAATCCTGAACAATTGAACCTTTTGAAGAAATAAGGATCCCTTGAAAAGAAGATAACCATGAGAAACCCTATACAGCCTAAAGTTGTCCCTTTCCTGGGGAAAAGGGGCAGGTGGGGCTAGAAGCTTTACATTGTTAAGGAGTGGCCACAGGCAGATTTAAGGAGTGGCCGCAATCAGAAACTGAAGGGTGTCCAGCTATGTTTAGCACCACGACACTGAGGAACTTTTCCCCACTTCTTTTAGAGAATATTATGTTGTGCTCAACTGCTGCCATTTTAGGGTTAAATACACGGAGAAATTATTCATAAAAATTACAGCTCATGTTATCTTTAGAGTCACACTGGATAATGCACAAAAAAGGGGACCCCCTCGAGAGTCTGTAGAGATGGTTTGCTTATTTTCCAACTAACAAAAGGTTAAGGGGATCCTTCTGAAAATTTAGCTTGAGCATCAAATTTTTAATTTACTGTCCTACTAGAGATGTTTAAGAATAAGACAAACATATTTTCAGAAGACCTAGCTAATAGTCTTGTCTAGAAACTGAGGAAGTGGGTGGATAATGTTAGGAGGTCCTTCAAAGGCCCTAGAAGGAGAGGGTGGTATGATTTGAAACATATACATTACCATATGTAAAACAGATAACCAGTGTGAGTTTAATGGATGAGGCAGGGCACCCAAAGCTGGTGCTCTGTGACAATCTGAAGGGATAGGATGCGGAGGTGGGTGGGAGGGGTTTAGGATGGAGGGGACACATATATACCTATGGCTGATTCTACTGATGTATGACAAAAACCATCACGATATTGTAAAGTAATTATCCTCCAATTAAAATAAATAAATAAATTAAAAAAAATAGGCCCTAACGATGTGGAGACTAACCTGGACTTCTGGGCAGAGTAAAGGTCAAGTTATCTTGTTGAAATATATCACACCAAAGATGTGCTGATATTAAAAGTTTATTTAAAGAATATTGTATCAATCGTAGAAAGAAATTACAAAATATGACAGAACATAAAGATAAGTTCCATTGGAAGTGTTAAAAGCAGACTCATTGGTACAGCGGCCTAAGAAATCAGTATTATCAGGTTGCTGTAAATTACGATAGTAATTTTATATATATTCTATCATGCAAATTCATTTTCTGAGTTGAATTAATTCAACGGTGAGGGATATCCCTCTTCATATTCTCCCATACAAATGTACACAAAAACCTGCTTATTAAATTAAAATACATTACCGTCTATTTAAAATGTATTGCCTACTAGGATGCTCCACTGCATATTTTAAGATGCCTGACAAGTTCCAACTTACCTGTGCAATGGTAAGGGTGGAGGCCATGAGACACACCTCTTGCTATGGGTGGTAGGCTTGCCCTCCAGTCAAAGAATTTTGAACCAGCTTTTAAAGTGAGTAACGACATTGAGAAGTACAATTTGAGTTGTACTAAGTTTACAACTTTCTGGTACATATTTTGTATTCAAGTTTTAAAGTTTGATTAAAACTTTTATGAAAACAAATTATGAATTTTTAAATAATTTCATCCTTTTCAACCATATCCTAAGTTTATTTTAAGAAGTATTATGGTTCTAAAATATTAATTCAGCTTTGTAAACAGTCTCTGGAAAGTAGTAATTGTGATGGTTGAGGAGGTAACTAAAGTCACTTTTGTGAGTAAAAGGAGACTAGTTTAAACAAAAAATGAGGAAACATTAGAGTCCACTAAAATAAGAGTCTATACTCACTTAAATAGTAGATTAAGGTAAGTTTGTAATTACTACAAATTCAATGTTGTAGATTTATGGATAGAGCCACAGGTCTAAACTTCAAACAAGAGTAGTCAGACCTAAAATATATAAATCACATTGTAAACAAGTAAGAATTTGAGTTGATACAGGATATTGAATTGCATAAAATAGCTATAATTATGAGTAGTACTGATGTAACTTCAACTACATGTATGCGTAGAATATGACTAATGACTTTTTATCATAAGCAAGTAACATTTTTCCAGCAGATAGTATTTTTTAAGCCTATTGACACAGCTGAGACATTTGTCCATTCTTTTGTGATCAATGGACAAGTGATTATTAGGTCCTGAATCTAGACCCATTCCACATGTACCTCACCTTGTCCAGGCTCTAATAGTGCTATCCCAAAGAACATTACATGGTGGAAATGCTCTGTAGTTATACCATCTACATGATAATACGTGGTGACTGAGCACTTCAAATGTGGGTAGTGCAACTGAGGAACTGAATTTTTAATTTTAACTAGTTTAAATTTACATTTAAATAGCCACAGGTGACTACTGGCTATCATATTAAACAGTGCAGCTTAGAGGATTCGAAAAGTAACAGCAAATGTCTTACGTTAGGTCTAATGCTAGTCTGCTTGTCAATTTCCATAAGCATGCTGTGCACAAATGCTTACAAGAGTGGTCAAAAAACTTTTTGTCCCACGGTGTCACCTTCATTCAAAAATATGACTAAATCTGTGACAAAAAATACCATCTGAAAAGATGGTTATTCGTGCTTATAGTGTCAGTACAACTATACTCATTAATGAGGCAGCCTGAGTCAATCAAATGTTAGTTCTAGAATGACTAGAATTCAAACTATGAAATACCTGCTCCTGAAAAGTTTATGTCCATTACCTATCATAACACAAGAATACCAATTACTGCATAGCTTTCAGCTCCACTGGTTAAACACTGCGAAAGCATGTCAAGCCTTTTTACCTGACAGACATATTTGTTCTTCCATTTGCTCTGCACACACTGACTGTTTTGCATCAGCTCCTGAAGAAAACAGAAAAAGGGAGACTGCAGTTGGCTATACACATTGTCGTTATCAGTTAAAGTGCTTCTGATTCGCAAGCAAAAAAAAAAAAAAAATATATATATATATATCTCTCTATCTCTCAGCATGCCACACAAAGATGCAACTGTTTTGGAACTCCTCACTGGACAAAAGCAACACTATCATCACCAGGAGAGTTGATCCTTTATGAAAATTAAAGCTGTTGAAAGATGTTTTAAAACAGATTTGTTCGTTGCCATTTTTGAAACTTTTGGAAAGATACCTCCAACTCCTTGAGTGAGTCTCGAAGTTTTTCTGGGCGTCTGTTTTTGAGCGTCCATGGAAAATCTCGTGCTGGAAAACAAAACATGTACTACAGTTGGCTGAACACGTTTAAAAGGAAACTCTGCTGAGCAGTGTGCCTTAGGAAGATTAAAATAAAACACCTCCTTAATTGAAAGGAAGTAGCCTTCATTTCCATCATCAAATGACAGTCTTTTGAAAGGCTCTGTCATAGAAACAGGATTTTTACCACAAAAAAATCTCCATGATCATAATTTTATGACGACAACTAACAATGCTCAGAGAATCTCTGGGAAGGTTTCTGAAGCTTGTGAGCCTAGTACTTAACAGTTAATGACCCACTCTTTACCACAGAAGCAAATTTATTTTCATTTAAATAATTTAAAACTCAATACAAAAGAAATTCTAAACTCTTCAAATAATCTATCAGATCTGAAAACTCCTACGAGTAAATGAATATAGTGAGGAAAGAAATAAAATATTAAAAATAATACACAGAAAATGAATTTAAAATTAAGCATCACACATTAAGGATAAAATTGAGGGAAATCTAAATTTTAATAAGTTAGACACTAACTTATTTTATATAGACTCTTTTCTATATAAAATAACTCTTTCTAAAAGCTACACCACAATTCAATAATGATAAGCCTTTGCTTTGTTTTAAAAGTTGATATTATTTAGTAGAATCTCAATGATAGCCTAAAACAAACTAAAACGTTCTATTTAAAAGAATTAAAAAATAATAAATTCATTAGTGATATGACACCTATTTCATCACAAAAATGAATTCATCTCTGAATTTTCCTAAACAATTTTAAATGTGTGCACATGTGCTTTATGTGCATATATATGTAGTATAAAATATATACAGACATCAAAATTTTTATAGGAGAATGCTGTTTCATTTAAGCAAATTAATGACTTCTATAAACATAATTTACAATGTGCAGAGCATATGTAAAAAGTTCCAAATCTCTGCCACAGGTACTAATACAGTATTTTTAAAAACTAAATGTTAGCTTGACCATTTAAAGTGAGAACAAGTACAATATTTAGGCCCGCTTATATTCTAAATAAAACAGTCATATTTCAGCCATATTATACTGTAGCCATATTACATATATAACATGTTTATATATTTGAAATTAGTAAAGACTAGAGAGAATAAAATGTCAATACTGATAATTACAAATCTTATTTTCTTACAATGGTTAAAACAAAATAATAATTTAGGTATAATATGGATCATAAAATGTTAACAGAACCATGGTACACTTAGTTTAAGTATATTAAATAAGATAAATGCAGTTCATTAATAAATACATAAGCATATATCTTATGCATAAGCATATATCATAAGCTTATGCTGTTTACATAAGCACATATCTCACCAAAAGTTGAGAGAGATTTCAATGGTCTAAATCAGAAATGTCTAATAGTATAATTCTTACTCATATGTTTATGCACCTAAACAATAGAAATTTATAAGAAATATGGAAGGGATAACATTTCCTATTTGTACAGACAGCTTAAAATATGTTTTAAGACACAATCTTCAGGGATATTAAAATTCCAGTTTTATAATAATTCCAAAAAAATATAAAGTAAACTTACATTCTGCCAGCCTCTGCTTTTCTTCTAAGTTACCATGATCTGTTGCTGATTTTGCAGCAGATGAGAGGTTAGAAAAAAAGATTAAAAAGTGGAAATTATTTTTATTATACTTAATTTTATATGTGCATATGCACATTACTGAGATTAATAAATTACACAAAACTTTTTAAAAGGCAGTTGGAAAATGCCATAATTTGGATGTTTTCATTTCATGGAAGATTTCCTAAATTTGAAGTGAAAAGGCTTACACAACACAACGGGTGGGCCAATATCCTGAGGTTGCAATCTCATCAGATAGGGAAGGGAACTGCAACTGAGCCCAGAACAGAAGCTACTTCAGTCTGTCATCAGAACCATGAAGTCAGCCTATTAACTACCAAGCTAAGCACAGGGGATGCCCACAGAGACCGAACAGGAAGGAACTTTAGCTGGGAAGACCTCTTGGCCCATCAAGAAACTTCTGGGATTAACAGGATTAATCAGATAAAGAAAATTGATCATTCACTCAGAAATGCCTATTCCAGATATCAGGTGAGGACCCGGGAGCCCAGCATCAGTAGGACCCATGCATTAACAATGCCCTCTACTGGGACAGTGATAAAAAAATGAGAACATACTGTCCAGTTATCCGTTTAATCAGAAGTAAAATGAAAATTTTCATGTTCTGCTACTTTATTCAATACTAGTTTTGAATTTATTCTGCTACTAGTTCAATACTGCTTTATTTATATAAAACATATTAACTTTAGCATTTTTCTAAAGAATTGGAGTAAACATTCTTGAAATTCTAGAATTTAAAGTGCATAAAAACAGAGTTTTTAAGTCAGTATTTTATAATTTAGAATAGTAAGTTTATAAAAATTAGTTTAATAGAACAGATACTTTACCTGATGGCTCTTTCTTGTCATAATACTGGTAGATCCCAATGTCTCTATCTATAGAAAGGAAGAAATAACATTAGATTATAGTAAAAAGTTATGGAGAATGAGAAGCCAACCCATACTATAAGGCAGGGTTGGAGGTGGATAAGGAGGAGGACAGAAACAACCTGTATGTTACTGGAAATAAAATACTTTGAAATTGTCCAGACATGGGTTCGTCTCTTCTAGGGATATGAACGAAATGCAAGTTTATCAGTCCACTTAGAAGAGAAATACACAACACTAGAATGGCATGAGGAAAGGAAGGGTAAAGAAGTGATATCAAGGATGACCAACTTTTTTCTCTCAAGCTTCCTCTGATATTTTTCACAGGGCACTACCAAAAGGAACTACCACTAAATAATACCAAATGAAAGTGGCTAGAAGAATTCTGAGCTGTGTTTTTTTTTTTCTCTGACTTAACTTGAATCCAGAAGAGTATTTGGGGGAAATCTGCAGAAAAGGAAGGGTTAAAGGAAGGTATGGATAAATTATCTGAAGCTTGTTTAGACTCAAAAACCCTTCAGAACCCATTCAAGTTCGGATGCTCTGCTGGGGTTACAAAAGCAAAGATAGGTTTCCTAGATGCTGAGAGAGATTTAACCATGGAATCTGTCCTTGTAGTTGATTTACAGGAGAATAAAATAACTGTCCATTTTCTTCCTATCTGTGAACTCTGAAATACTTCTTTCTTTGAGGTAACATTTGCTTCCTTCCGTGCAAAATAATTCAAGTTACTAACAAAAGGATACAGCTATTTCTAAAGTGGAAGCAGTACAGGCTGCCCCCTAGTGACTGACTGCTCTGAACTTTCTCAAACTGAAGGATAAAACTTCCCCCCAAAAGCTATAATTAACTTCTCCAATATAGTTTTTTCAAAATAGTCAATCGTGTATACTTATTGAAGTTCCATTTTTTTCATTATGTCACTAATTGAGACATATAATTTAAAGAGTTCAGTTTATTTCTGTTTGTTATATTGACAGTATCTAATAAGAAGTGCCAGGGAAAGGTCATGAGTCAGGCTCCTAAGATACTAATATTTTATTTCTTGACCTAGGTGAGGATTTTATGGGTATGTTCACTTTTTGATAGTTCAAAACATATCTTTGTAATCTTTACACTTTTCAATATACATATAATACTTTAATAAAGTGAGTGAAAATCACTCAGTTGTGTTCAACTCTTTGTGACCCCATGGACTATACAGTACATGGAATTCTCCAGGCCAGAATACTGGAGTGGGTAGCCTTTTCATTCTTCAAGGGATCTTCCCAACCCAGGGATTAAACCCAGGTCTCCCCTACTCCAGGAGTATTCTTTTACCAGCTGAGCCACCAGGGAAGCCCAAGAATGTTGGAGTAGGTAGCGTATCCCTTCTCCAGGGGATCTTCCCAAACCAGAAATAATAAAAAGATTCTTAAAAAAGAAATCTAAGAACCATATGCATTACTGTACACAGGCAATATCCTCCAATATTCCATCATTTCATGCATCCATATATTACAACTCTAGAATAGAACTATGAAAATAACAAGTGGCCGTGAATTCTGTGCACGAGTCTGAACTACTGCATTTAGACCAGAGTATGGCTCTTAAAATTGGAGAGGGAAATAGCAACCCACTCCAGTATTCTTGCCTGGAGAACCCCAAGGATGGAGGAGCTTGGTGGGCTGCCATCTGTGGGGTTGTACAGAGTTAGACACGACTGATGAGACTTAGCATGGCTCTTAAAAGCAGGACAAGATGCGGATACGGACAGTGAGTCTGACATGGTATGTCAGAGCCCTAGCAGGGTGAGAGGGACATTCATAGGAGCAATGGCCTTGTGTTGGCTGTCAGAGGCTGAATAAAGCATGGGGGACATCCACATACACGGGGAGCCCAACAAAGGGTATCAGAACCTACAGAGATATCCATGCAGGGAAGAGAGTTGCCAAAGAGATAGAAGACTGTCTGCATACAGGGTGATTTTAAAAAAATAAAGATACGGAAGCCCCAGCTCTCCCACTGTGTGAGAAGTACAAATATAAAAAAGAGAGAACATTAGAATGAACCCTGTGGTGATAGATTAGAATTTAAGGTACTGGTGTGAACTCACGGTTTTCAATATACAGAGGTACAGTTATGAATGTGGATGCAAGTAAGTGTGTATGCATACATACATACATACCCTAAGCTCTGGCCTCTGACAGTGCCTGGAAGCAACGATACTCCAAGAGCAATGAGTGTACCTGAAGCACACCTTGGCTTCTAGAAACCATTCTCCTCTAAAAGGAACCAAGCTCCTTAGAGAACTGGCTAATTCTAGCACTGAGGAAGGGAAGGTATCAATATAATAACAGTCTGATAGATCAGATCTGTTGTGCCAGAAAGAATAGAAATGCCCAAGTATTGATAGGGATGTGGCATAATGATAAGTCAGCTTGCAAGGTGTCCCACTGACCACTCAGGGACAACTTAAACATCAGAATAAATAATGGTACTAAAGGATTAAAATCATTGAATAAAATGGTACCTGAGCCCATAGGGACAAATTAAGTTAAAAATATATTTAGGGACTTCCCTGGCAGTCCAGTGGTTAACACTCTGTGCTTCCAGTACAAGGGGAACAGTTTCAACCCCTGCTCAGGGAACTAAGAGCCCACACGGCAAAAAAAATAAAAGATCATCACAGATCACTCATGTTTTTAAAAAATACATACACCTATTAAAAATATATTTAAAGTTTAATGAAGAATAAGATATCCACATATTTTCAAGGTAACACCTTGCAAAATATTAATTCTAAAGGAGAAAGTAACTTTGCAGTGGAGCAGCCTAGCAGACACCACCTTAACCAAGTGATCATGAACACTATCAGTAAAGACATGGATTGAAATTGTGCACTGCATGTTAGGATGCATTGAGAATACAGCATTATTCTTCTGTATACTTCCCACCAAACAAGCATAATCTGAACCTACTTATGAGGAAACCTCAAATGTATCTAAATTTAGGGATATACTACAAAGTAAGTGGTATAAAATCTTCCTAAGTGTTGAAGTCACAGAAGTTAAAAAATAAATTTTTATTGTCTCATACACAGGGTTATTGTTACCATCTTTCTAAATTCCATATATACGCGTTATTATACTGTATTGGTGTTTTTCCTTCTGGCTTACTTCACTCTGTATAATAGGCTCCAGTTTCATCCACCTCATTAGAAGTGATTCAAATGTTTTCTTTTTAATGGCTGAGTAATACTCCATTGTGTATATGTACCATAGCTTTCTTATCCATTCATCTGCTGATGGACATCTAGGTGTATAGAACAGTCTTATGGACTCTATGGGAGAGGGAGAGGGTGGGAAGACTTGGGAGAATGGCATTGAAACATGTAAAATATCATGTATGAAACGAGATGCCAGTCCAGGTTCGATGCACGATACTGGATGCTTGGGACTAGTGCACTGGGACGACCCAGAGGGATGGTATGGGGAGGGAGGAGGGAGGAGGGAGGAGGGTTCAGGATGGGGAACACATGTATACCTGTGGGGGATTCATTTTGACATTTGGCAAAACTAATACAATTATGTAAAGTTTAAAAATAAAATAAAATTTTAAAAAAAAAAGGAAAAAAAAATAATAAAAAAATAATAAATAAATAAATTTTTAAAAATTAAAAAGCTGAAGGATTTCTTCCAGAATTAGAGACTAAAGAGACATGATAACTAAATGTAACATAATTCTGAACAACAACCATTTGCTATAAAAAGGATAGTTGGGGCTTCCCTGGTGACTCAATGGTGAAGAATCTGCCTACCAATGCAGGAGACATGGGTTTTATTCCTGATCCAGGAACCAACATGTCATTGAGCGACTAAGCCCATGTGCCACAACTACTGAGCCTGTGTTCTAGAGCCTGGAGCCACAACTGCTAAGCCCACGTGCCACAACTACTGAAGCCCATGTGCCCTAGAGTCTGTGCTCTGCAACGAAAGAAGCCACAACAATGAGAAGCTGCACAGTGCAGCTATACAACAGCCCTCTCTTGTCACAACTAGAGAAAGGCCGCAAGGCAATGAAGATCCTGCACAGCCAAAAAATAAATTAATTTTTTAAAAAAGGACAATGGTGAAACTCTTTGCGTGTTAGATGGTAGTACTATTATTACCATTAATTTCTTGATTCTGATGGTTATTTATGTGACACTGGACTACACCTTTTCTTTAGGAAACACACACGAAAGTATTTGGGAGTGGTGAGGCATCAGGTTAGTAACTTACTCTCAAATGGTTCAAGAAAAAAAATTCTCTATACTAGCAACTTTCCAATAAAACTTTGTGATTATTTCAGATTATTTAGAATAACATTTATCAAAAAGGTAATGAATAACAAATGTTGGTGAGGGATGTGGAGAACAGGGGACACTTCAGCACTGCTGGTGGAAATGTAAATCGGTGCATTCACTATGGAAAACAGTATGCAGGATTCTCAAAAATTTTAAAGTAGAACTATCATGTGATCCTGCAACTTCCCCTCTGGGTATTTATCCAAGGAACATAAAAACACTAATTCAAAAAGATATAGGTACCATTATATCATGATCATTGCAGCATTATCTACAATAGTCAAGATCTAGGTACCCATCAATGAATGAATGGATAAAGAAGATGCGGTATATATTCAGAATGGAATTAAGCCATCAAAAGAATGAAATCCTACCATTTGTGACAACTTGAATGGACCTTGAGGGCATTATGCTAAGTTAAACAAGTCAGAGAGAGACAAATGCCGTAGAACTCCACTTACATGCAGAATCTTAAAAAAATAAAATAAATAAACCACAAGCTCACAGACACAGGGAACAGATTGGTTGCCAAAGTCAGGAGGGTGAAGGGGAGGGTAGATGAAATGGATGAAGGGGATCAAAGGCACAAACTTCAGTTATAAAATAAACAAGTCATGGGGATATCATGTACAGCATGGTGACTCCAGTTAATAACGATGTATTGCATATTTGAAAATTGCCAAGAGATAAATATTAAAAGTCTTTATCACAGGAAAAACTATGTATGGTGGTGGATATTAACCAGACTTACCAAATCATTATGCTGTATGCTGGAAACTAACTTAATGTTATAACTCAATTATACCTCAATTCAAAAACTACTTTAAATGTTAAACATAATGAGAATATGTAAGAGGGTCACAAACTTAGTCTCAAAGGCAGTGAAGGCTTCTCTAGGTGACTTAGTAAAGCTGAGCCCTAAAGAGGTAGGATTGCACATGGGTTCAGAAAGAATGTTCCCGGGAAGGAGAACAGAGAAGCCCTGCTGAAGACCCAGGTGGGGCAGATCTTACTGCCTCCTGGGACCTGTGTGCACCACTGTCTCTGGTCATAGCGTTCATTTCCTTTTTTTCTATCATTCTTATGTGGATGTCAATATAATTTGGCTTCTTGATTACAGAAGTAATGTGTTCACTGTATAAAATCTAGAAAAGAAAAAGTTTAATTTCCTGTATTTCCTGAAATACTGTGTTTTTCATAACACTGTGTTTTTCTCTTGAGTTTTTTCTGAATGCATTTGTTGCTGTTGTTCAGTGGCTCAGTGTCCGACTCTTTCCAACCCCATGAACTGCAGCATGCCAGGCTTCCCTGTCCTTCTCTTATCTCCTGGAGTTTTCTGAATGTGTGTATTTATTACTAAATAAAAGTTATGCCAAAGAATTGATGCTTTCAAATTGTTGTGCTGGAGGACTCTTGAGAGTCCCTTGGACAGCAATGAGATCAAACCAGTCAATCCTAAAGGAAATCAGTCCTGAATATTCATTTGAAAGACCGATGCTGAAGCTGAAGCTCCAATACTTTGGCCACCTGATGTGAAGAGCCAACTCAATGGAAAATACCCTGGGAAATGGGAAAGACTGAGTGCAGCAGAAGGGGGTGACAGAAGATGAGTGGTTGGATGGCATCACCGACTCAATGGACATGAATTTGAGCAAACTCCTGGAGACAGTGAAGGACAGAGAAGGCTGGCATGCTGAAGTCCATTGGGTTGCAAAGAGTTGAACAGCACTTAGCAACTGAATAACAATAACAATTCCTGAAGACACAGCAATATTAAAATTAAGCCAATTGATAACCCTACAGAGGTCTCTAAGTGTCCAAGTGAAAGGAAGAATTGCACTTTAAATCATTTTAAATCAAAAATTAGAAATGATTAAGCTTACTGAGGAATGTGAGAGACCCATAAGCTTACTGACTGCAATGTGGGAGACCCAGGTTCAATCCCTGGGTTGGGAGGATCCCCTGGAGAAGAGCATGGCAAACTACTCCAGTTTTCTGGCCTGGAGAATTCCATGGACATAGGAGTCTGGTGTGCTACAGTCCATGGGGTCAGTTGGACATGACTAACATATACACTGAAGAATGCATGTTCAAAGTCAAGAGAGGCTGAGAGCTAGGCCTCCTGAGTCAAACAGATCAGTTGTGACTGTTCAGGAAAGGTTCTTAAAGGAAAAAGTGTTTCTCCACTGAACATACAAATGATAAGAAACAACTTTATTGGTGATAATGGAGAAAGAGTTGGCGACCTGGACAGATCAGCCACAACATTCCATAAGCCAAAGCCTAATGCAAAACAAGGTCCTAACTCTTCAATTTTATGAAGACTAAAAGAGGTAAAGAAGCTGCAGAAGAAATGTCTAAAGCTAACAGAGGTTGGTTTACAATGTTTAAGGAAAGAAACCATATTCTGAACATAAAAATACAAGGGGAAGTAACAAGTGTAGATGTAGAACCTGCATCAAGTGATCTAGAAGATCTAGCTAAAACAATTAATGAAGTGCTTGTGCTCAGATGCTCAGTTGGGTCCAACTCATTTACAGCCCCATGGACTGTAGCCTGCCAGGCTCCTTCATCCATGGAATTTCCCAGGCAAGAATACTGGGGTCAACTGCTATTTCCTCCTCCAAGGGATCTTCCTAGTGCAGGGATCGAAGCTGCATCTCCTGCATTTCCTGCATTGGCAGGGGGATTCTTTATCACTGAGCCACCTGGTAAGTCCCAATTAATGAAGGTGGCTACAATAAACAACAAATTTTCAATGTAGATAAAAGACCTTCTATTGAAAGCAGATGCCATCTAGAAATTACATAGTTAGAGAGGAAAAGTCAATGACTGTTTTCAAAGTTTTGAAGGACAGGTTGACTCTCTTGTTAGGGGCTAATGCAGCTGGTGACTTCAAGTAGAAGCCAGTGCATAACCAATCCTAGGGCCCTTAAGATTCTGCTAAATCTACTCTGCCTGTGCTCTATAAATGGGACCGCAAAGCCTGGATGACAGCACTTCTGTTGACAACATGGCTTACTGAATAATTTAAGCCTATCATTGCGACCTACAGCTCAGAAACCAAGATTGCTTTCAAAATATTACTGTGCATTGACAATTCATCTGGTCACTCAAGAACACTGACAGAAGATGTACAATTAATGTTGTTTTTATGATTGCTAGAACAACACTCATTCTGTAGTCCAAGGATCAAGGAGTAATTTTGACATTCAAGTCTTATGGTTTACAAAAAACAATTCTTAAGGCTATAGCTGCTAGATCTGGGCAAATCCAACTGAAAACCTTCTGGAATTCCCTGGTGGCCCAACAGTTAGACTCATCACTTTCACTGCTGGGGCCTGGTTTCAATCTCTGGTCCAGGAAATAAGATCCTATAAGCCATGTGGCATGGCAAAAAAAAAAAAAAAAGAAAAGAAAGAAAGAAACCTTTCTGGAATGGATTCATCATTCTAGTTGTTCAGTTGTAAAGCTATGTCCAACTTTGCAACTCCATTTGGGGTGCCATTAAGAATATTCATATTTCATGGGAAGAGGTAAAAATATCAACATTAACACGGGTTTGGAAAAAGTTGATTCCAACCCTCATGGACAACATTGAAGAGGTCAAGACTTCAGTGGAGGTAGTAACAAGGTGAAAATAGCAAGAGAACTAGAATTAGAACTGGAGTCTGAAGATGAGACTGAATTTCACTGCAATCTCATGAGAATACTTTAACACTTAAGGAGATGCTTCTTATGTATGATTAAAGAAAGTGGTTTCTTGAGATGAAATAAGCCTAGTATGGATGCTATGAAGATTACTGAAATGACAACAAGGGATTTAGAATATTATGTAAACTTAGTTTATAAAACAGCAGCAGGATTCGAGAGGACTGACTGCAGTTTTGAAAGTTTTACTTCAGTTAAAAATGCTAACAAACAACATTGCATGCTACAGAGAAGTCATTTGTGAAAAGTCCATCGATGTGGTGAACTTCACTGTCATCTTATTTTAAGAAATTACCATAGGCTCTCTAACCTTCAGCAACCAAAACTTATCAACATTGAGGCAGGGACCTTCACCAGCTAAAAGATTAAGACTTGCTTAAAGTTCCTATGATGTTCAGCATTTTTAGCAATAAAATACTTTTTAATTAAGGTATATACAGTGTTTTTAAAGACATAATGTTACTGCACATTAAATAGATGCTTATTGTTGTTATTGTTGTTCTGCTGCTAAGTCATATCCAACTCTTTGCAACCCCATAGACTGCAGCACGCCAGACTTCCTGGCCTTCACTATCTCTAAGAGTTTGCTCCAACTCGTGTCCATTGAGTTGATGATGCTATCTAACCACCCTGTCCTCTGCCACCCTCTTTTCCTTTTATCTTCAACTTTTCCCAGCATCAGGGTCTTTTTCAATGAGTCAGTTCTTCACATCAGGTGGCCAAAGTACTAGAGCTAGCTTCAGCATCAATCCTTCCAATGAGTATTCAGGGTTGATTTCTTATAGGATTGACTGCTTTGATCTCTGCACTGTCTAAGGGACTCTCAAGAGTCTTCTCCAACACCACAGTTCAAAAGCAACAAGTCTTCAGCACTCAGCCTTCTTTCTGATCCAACTCTCACATCCATACATGACTACTGGAAAACCATAGCTTTGACCACACGGATCTTTGTCAGCAAAGGGATGTCTCTGCTTTTTAATATGCTATCTAGGTTTGTCATAACTTTTCTTCCAAAGAGCAATAACCTTTTAATTTCATGGCTGTGGTCACCATTTCCAGTGATTCTGGAGCCCAAGAAAACAAAATCTGTCACTGTTTCCATTGTTTCCCCATCTACTTGCCATGAAGTGACAGGACATGATGCCACGATCTTAGTTTTTTGAATGTTGAGTTTTGTTTGTTTGTTTTTAATTCTTTTTTTAACTTTACAATATTGTATTGGTTTTGCATGAATCTGCCACAGGTATACACGTGTTCCCCATCCTGAACCCTCCTTCCTCCTCCCTCCCTGTACCATCCCTCTGAGTTTTAAGGCAGCTTTTTTACTCTCCTCTTTCATCTTCATCAAGAGGATCTTTAAGCTTTCTGCCATTAGGTTGGTGTCATCTACATATCTGAGGTTATTGATATTTCTCCCGGCAATCTTGATTTCAGCTTGAGCTTCATTCAGCCTGGCATTTGCATGATGTGTTCTACACAGAAGTTAAATAAGCAAGGTGACAACATACAGCCTTGACATAGCTCTGAAGTTTTTGCTGTATTTTTCTGATTGGAACTTACCCTCTGTCTCATTTTGCCTAAGTCTCTGTGTTTACGTCTATGTATTAAGTAAATCAGTTATCTCTCCCAGTCTTGAAGGAATGGCCTTCATAAGAAATGTCCTGTGACGTCTCTGGCAGTCCAGTGGCTGACTCCACACCTCCACTGCAGTTCAGTTCAGTTCAGTCGCTCAGTCGTGTCCGACTCTTTGCGACCCCATCAATCACAGCACGCCAGGCCTCCCTGTCCATCACCAACTCCCGGAGTTCACTCAGACTCACGTCCATCGAGTCACTATGCTATCACTATGTCATCCAGCCATCTCATCCTCTGTCGTCCCCTTCTCCTCCTGCCCCCAATCCCTCCCAGCATCAGAGTCTTTTACAATGAGTCAACTCTTTGCATCCGGTGGCCAAAGTACTGGAGTTTCAGCTTCAGCATCATTCCTTCCAAAGAAATCCCAGGGCTGATCTCCTTCAGAATGGACTGGTTGGATCTCCTTGCAGTCCAAGAGGGCAAGAGTTAACCACTGGTTGGGGAACTCTATCCTGCATGCTGTAGTCCTGCATGCAGACATTTTTTCTTGTCTTCAGCCAGTATCTCAGTTCCCAGGGAGTGTCCCAGTTGGTTCCTGAGTCTCTGGCAGATGCTTTAAGATGAGTAACTGGGTCCCCTTTACCTACAGTCCATATGTTTCTCAATCTTGTGTTTTGTGTTAATTTTCAGATCAACTGAGTTTTCATGCACACCCTTCAGGAGTGGGTTTTCTGTTCCCTGCAGTTTTATAATTTTCCTGGATATATTTCCCATTGGTTTTCAAAGTCAGGTATTTTAGGGGCTTGTCTCTCCTGCGTAGGATCTAGGGGTTGGGATGGCTGACGTGGAACCTGAATCCCTCACAACTGAGAGAGAAGATCGTACCTTTGATATCTCTTCCAGTTGTGGATTGCGGTGGCTGGGCTGTGGTTTTTCCCCTTGGCAATACTGTTTGTCTCTCCTACCCATCTCAGTGCTGTCCTTTTACCTTTTGTTGTGGAGGCTCTATTCATCCATGTTCCATATGTACTTAATTAAATTTTGTTGTGCCTATGGGAAGAGGTGAGTTCAGGCTCTTCCTATGCTAGTATCTTGAACCCTCTCCCAAGAACACTACCTTTAAACTTGCTGTGTGCCCTTTACTATTTCACTTCCACTCCCTTCCTTGTCAGAGCTATACTGTGTTTATAATCTAGTGTTCTTTATAGTTCTTCCACATATACTTGTCTCCTGAAACAATACATTATTTAATTTAGCCACTGTTTTTAAACTTTAAGTGCAAACATACTGTATGTATGCTGCAGCTTACTTTTTAAACTTTTTCCCTATAACATATTCCTGACATTCATCTACGTTGTTGCATACAGTTTCAATTCATTCACTTTCTCTGTTGCATAAATATATTTATCCATTCTCCTGCTGATTGAAATTTGGATGGTTTCTAGTTAAGGATGAATACTATTAAGAATTTTTTTGTACATGTTTCCTGGTGCACTCAAGTTATCAAGGCTTTCACTATGGTATATATCTAGGAGTTGAATTACTGGTCAGTAGGCAAAATACTTCGCCTACTGTATGAAACTCCAGTACTTTAGCCACCTGATGTGAAGTGCCAACTCATTAGGAGAGACCCTGATGCTGAGAAAGATTGAAGGCAGGAGGAGAAGGGGACGACAGAGGACGAGACGGTTGGATGGCATCACTGTCTCAATGGACGTGAGTTTGAGCAAGCTCTGAGAGATGGTGAAGGACAGGGAAGCCTGGTAAGCTGCAGTCTGTGGGGTCGCAGCGTCAGACACGACTGAGCAACTGAACAACAACAGCAAGGCAAAATACATCTTCAACTAAAGTAGGTAATGCCAAATTATTTCCTAAAATGGTTGGACCAACTCAATTTTCATCAGCAGTGAAATAAGTTTCTTCCCGTTTTTTTTTTTTTCCCCCAATTTCTTTTACCCATTTGAATTTAAAAAAATTTTCTGCTACATATTTTTACTTTCCAAAAGATTAATATAATTTTCAACTGTTCCCTGAAACATCTATATTTCATTTCTTGCTGTTCGTATTTCAAAGTGAGTCACTAGAAAGCTGATTAAAAGCTCAATATACACGAATAGGGCTTGCTAACAGTGGGTTTCACTGACCACTCAGGGACCTGGGTGTTTCACTGGAAGACCACGTTAAATATCAATGTAAATAGGCCTTCCCTCTGGGGCCAAGCAGTCTCTCCAGAGAGGACTCCCTCAGCTTCTTCCTTCTATGACATTCTGATATTAAAATTAATTTGATTATAAAGGAATTAAGAACATTCCTGTGTAGGCTTTCACTTCAGTTTTCCCTGTTTTCAGTTCAGCACCTCTCCCCTATCTTTTTCCACTGCAGCTAGTTTTGAACTTCCCAAAATCAAGTATTTCCAGTGTCTCACTACCTCTTACATAGATTTTCAAGTCTCTTTCTGATCACCTCATGCCACAGTCTCATCCTTTTGCATTATCTGACTCCTCAAATTTCTGTACCTCTCAAGACTTTTGAAACCCAAGTTTGCTGTCAGTGGAATTTTCTGTAGACATCTAATATTCAGATTTTTGAGCTTTGGTAACTTCTCTATGCCTTCCAAAAACAACTCAACAGCAATTGTCTCCTTTCCTAGTCGCTTAGTCCTTGTGAGTTTACACCTATATTAAAGTAATTCATTTACTCTCATTTTAGAAGAATCTTGGGAGGAAGCAAGTGTGTGTTAAGTCCACTTTAACTGTAATTCTTTCCTTACATATTTTAAGCACATTAAATGTAATGAAACTATAATGACATCATCTGTAGTTGTATATTTGTTATAAATAAACAATGCTTTGCAAGGTAAACCGTTTTCTTAGAAATGATGCTGAAGACATTTAAATACATATGTCCTCCTAATACAAGAGTTGCTTTAGATTTTCAAAAGGAAAAGATTTTTTAAAACGTGTTTCCTAATGATATACACTTCATCCTCAAATACTAATAAACATTGTTAAAACAGATTTATATTACTCCCTTCCCAAAAAAATGTGAACTGCAAAAAACAAGGATACAATTGTACATATGAGCTATATGTTTGAAATACTCCTTTTATATCATATAGAAATGCATTTACCATTTGCAAGCCTGTAAATATTTATGAATATAAACATATTATTATCAACAATTTCAGGGGAAAAAGCTGGAAAATCTTAGATATATCTTAAGAGGAAATAGATATTAGATGGATAAAATTAATGTTTTAAACAGAAAATGTAACTCAAGTTGAAAAAATAAGTTAATCAGAGTCAACGAAAAGAACTTCCTCTCCACCAGCCGATTCTTCATTAAGCATAAAGAAAATCATGCAGTTTCACTGGAGAATCTAGGCTCTAACCTTTGCTATTAGGTATTTATATTGTTGTAACTTATATTTGAAAAATATTGAAATTAATCCAGTTTATTTACCGCCAATGTGTAAGGTATTCTTCAAAGACCACAGGTGCAGTTCAGTCAAGCAGAATGACATCTGATGGCAGAAGGAATCTCTATCCTGTTTAAAAAATAATTAAGAAGAGGTGTCAATTAATTATCTTCTATTGCCAATAAAATAAAGATTGCTTAGAAATAATAAAAAGAATAATTTTTCGCTACTGATATTTGAGATACGGTTCATTTGAATAAACACAATTTAATATATCCTTAGTTAACCACCCAGAAATAAATGAAAAAAAAAGTCACTTTTCCTAGATTTAGTACGTCATCACATTGAGAAACATAGTAAGAAGAATATATATATATTTAGGTTTCCAATAATATATGATTTTTAAAACTGAGTATATTTAGAGTTATTTAGTATTTAAAGATTTTTCAGGAAAAGAAATATCTGCTAGGTAGTTATTAAGTACAAAAACATTTTGTGGTGCATTTTTAATATAAAAAGCAAATATTTGTGATCTTTCACATGCAAACAGACTAATTAAAATGGAATTCCCAAGATGAATGGTATATAGTTACTATTATAGGAAACATATTTACTTAGAAGTAAATTGTGTGAAACCACATTAGCATTCAAATTAATTTGTTCATCTGCATGTCATGATAGATCCAGATATTCTATACTACATTCATTTTTTTAAAAAGATAGCAAAATTTTACATCTTATATTTCCTCCCAGTTCTAACAGCAGGGCATAGTGATGGATATCATTTATACTTTTAAAAAAATTAATTAGAACTTCATTAATTTGGACTAATTGGAGGAAGGCCAATCTGAAAAAAGAAAAACGAAAAGTAACATTTTATAAATATTTAAAAGGAATTTAAGTAACTTTCAAATGTTTGCTTGGAAATACATGTATTATAGTACATGTAAATTTTCCTGTATATTAGAAATACATAAACTATTGACATTTTCTTTATACAGATCATAAAAAGAACTGTTATTTCCAACAAACTTCTGAATATTTTATGACATCTAATATATGAAAATAATAGCTTGAAAAATATTTTATGACATTTATTATATGGAGAAAAAAGCTCTCAGCTTCTTTAACATTCATTTCAGTTCAGTTCAGTCGCTCAGTAGTGTCCGACTCTTTGCGACCCCACGAATCGCAGCACACCAGGCCTCCCTGTCCATCACCAACTCCCATTAGGAGTGACTAAAAATATTTCCCATACTATTTATGAATGATAATCCAAAATAATTTTAGACATAATACAGGCTTTGTTAGTCCTTACTTCACCTTTACTTTTGACCTCAATGCACTTACAATCATCAAGATTCAGATGCATGTTCAACTAATGAGACACAGTTACTAATTACTGAAACGGCAGAGTAATCAATTTCACAGTATAACAGAAGGGCTCAAGCCTGCTTGCAACAGCAGGGCACTGAGAAAGCTACTGAGAAATTATAAAATGTTCACAGGACCTCAGAGAAGCAAAGGATTTCACCAGTTAAATGATGATGATAGCAGCATATAATATTATGGACCTACCTTTGACAAGCATTCTTCTAAAATTTTACACATATTAACTCAAATATGTAACTCTTTGAAGTAGTATCACTATTACTCCTATAATGAGGAAACTAAGACATAGAAAAGACATATAGCCAGCAGGTAGTAGAGGTGGGCTTTGAATCTAAACAGACAGGTTTTCAGACCCGTGCCGGCAACCACAGGACACTTACTGTACTGGGGTATACAGAATTGATGCTTTTGAACCGTGGTGTTGGAGAAGACTCTTGAGAGTCCCTTGGACTGCAAGGAGATCCAACCAGTCCATCCTAAAGGAGGTCAGTCCTGGGTGTTCATTGGAAGGACTGATGCTGAAGCTGAAACTCCAATACTTTGGCCACCACATGTGAAGAGTTGACTCACTGGAAAAGACTCTGATGCTGGGAGAGATTGGGGGCAGGAAGAGAAGGGGACGACAGAGGATGAGATGGCCAGATGGCATCACTGACTCGATGGATGTGAGTTTGAGTGAACTCCAGGAGTTGGTGATGGACAGGGAGGCCTGGCGTGCTGTGGTTCATGGGGTCGCAAAGAGTCGGACACGACTGAGCGACTGAACTGAACTGAACTGAGGGAGTGTATACACAGTAGTTTGAGTAAAACAACGGTGTTAGATCAAGATGCATGGTAGAAAATCATAGAAAAATGAAGTTGAAAAGAGTAGCAAAAAACAGGCTATAATAAATAGTAAATTTTGGATTGATCTGAATTCACTTTCTTCCTTGTACTTAAGTGCCTTAAAAGTTTAGAGATGAAACAAAAGACCCTTCAACCTCCAGATATGGTATTCTAACCAGAAGATGGCTGTGACGTATATAGATATGGGGTAAGAGAGCTAGTGGGCTCATTACCATGAAAGATTCTCTAGCAGGCAATAGAGAAAAAGGGATATTAAAACTAACCTGTATTCTTCAATTCAACTATTATCTTTCTGAGTTGTCACCTGGGAGTGACTAGTGAGCCTGCCATTATTCAAAATATTTCCAAAGCTGTGTTCTTTGAAATTGCTTTCAGTCAGTTTCATGAGACTTATTCAGAATTATTACTTTATAGTTGTACTTTTTTAAAACTAAAATACTTACTGTATTAGAATATGTAAACCGCACCTTTGTCATTCAGATAGGTGAGGCCTGGAATATTGGTTTGAAGAATCAATTAATGGGACTTCCTGGCAGTCCAACAGTTAAGAATCTGAGTTCCCAATATAAGGGACATGGGTTCAATCTCTGGTCAAGGAACTAAAAGATTCTGCATGCCTCATGGCACTGCCTAAGAATCAATTAATAAATTAAATAAATTTCATATTTATTAAACTTAATATGTGGACTCTAGACTCTTAACTACCTGGCTTCTTTTTCTAACCTCTCACACTCACGTACAAATGTGCTCAGTGCTCAGTCAAGTCCGACTCTTTGCGATCCTATGGACCGTAGCATGCAAGGCTCCTCTGTCCATGGAATTTTCCAGACAAGAATACTGGAGTGGGTTGCCATTTCCTACTCCAGGGACTCTTCCTGACCCAGGGATCAAACTCAAGTCTCCTGCGTCTCCTGAATTGCAGGTGGATTCTTTTACCGCTGAGACACTAGGGAAATTCTCTAACTTCTCAGTTTACTCACTAATTTGCATAAATTACTTAACTTCTCTAAGTTTCCCCAAACACAAAATGGGTATAATAAAGTACCTATCACAGAACTATTTTGAGGGTAACTTTATTTAGTTATCTTAATATTGCTGCGTAGTATTTGCTGCTGTTACTCAAATGTCTAGCACCATGTAAATTTATATGGAAAAAACAAAGAAGTATTAAACATGATCTTAAAGGTCCATATAGTTCAAAGCTATGGTTTTTTCAGTACTCAGGTAGAGATGTGAGAGTTGGACCATGAAGAAAGCTGAGTACCGAAGAACTGATGTTTTTAAACTGATGTTGGAGAAGACTCTTGAGAGTCCCTTGGACTGCAAGGAGATCAGACCAGTTAATCGTAAAGGAAATCAGTCCTGAATATTCACTGGAAGGACTGATGCTAAAGCTGAAGCTCCAACACTTTGGCCCTGATGCTGGGAAAGATTGACAGCAGGAGGAGAAGGGGACGACAAAGGATGAGATGGCTGGATGGCATCACCAACTCGAGTTTGAGCAAGTTCCAGGAGTTGGTGAAGGACAGGGAAGCCTGGCATGCTGCAGTCCATGGGGTTGCAAAGAGTCGGAAAGGATTGAGCGACTGAACTGAACTACCTTACATAGGAAGAAATGAATGAACAACTTAGTACAAGAGGGATTTTGTAATGGAAAAGTACCTATATGTGGACAAGCTTCTACACCAGAGGAAGTATTGAATTAGGCCATGCAAATGGATTAATATTTCACTAGGAAGAGGGAAGAAAAGATATGATGAAACAGGCACATACTTTTTTTTGACACTGAGCACTAAATTCATAACTTGTAGAGTATACTAGAAAATAAAAACACTCTTCAATTTAGTGTTTATTTAGATACTAATAATGAGAATTTATGAATTCTAACAAAGGCTGAAGTTTAGCTGTTAGTAGCTACGTAATAAGGTTTCATCATGCAAATTAGAGATAAAATTTTAGCCAAAAACAGAAGGCCACACTTTTACTTACATATCAAAAGAAGACTACACTTGTAAGTCTACTTTTCAGTTTAAGTCAATCAGTAACAAAGATTTTGTCAAAACATTCCCCTGAGACTTCCCTTGCGGTCCAGTGGTTAAGAGTCTGCATGCCAAAGGAGAGGACATGGTTCAATCCCCAGGTCTGAGAGGATCCCACTTGCCACGGAGTGGCTGGACCCACCCGCATCACAACTCCTGACCCCTGCACCTAGTTGTGATCGGCAAAAAAGAAGCCACCGTAGAGAGGAGACTACACACCCCAACAAAGACTAGGTAGCTGCAACTGGAGAAGCCTGAGTGGCAACAAAGACCCAGACAAGCCAGAAATAAATAAGAAACATTCCGCAGATGACAGAAATGAAGAGTCAATCACAGCTTCTTTTTAATCCATACTGGCTATTATTTATAAGAGGTAGAGAAGCTTTTAACTTGAAAACCCATAGTTCCAACTGTGTGCTGCTGCTAAGTCGCTTCAGTCATGTCCGACTCTGTGCGATCCCATAGATAGCAGCCCACCAGGCTCCGCCGTCCCTGGGATTCTCCAGGCAAGAACACTGGAATGGGTTGCCATTTCCTTCTCCAATGCATCAAAGTGAAAAGTGAAAGCGCAGTTGTGTCCGACTCTTTGTGACCCCATGGACTGCAGCCCACCAGGCTCCTCCGTCCATGGGACTTTTCCAGGCAAGAGTACCAGAGTGGGTGGTCCACTGCGTATCTTTACTAAATTTGAAAATCCTAAACTACTCGGAAATTATGGAGGAGAATAAGCAAAACAATGTCTATAGACAGCATAAAATGTCAAGTACAAAGCTCTGACTCTTTGCATTTGGACGTAAGGGGAAATTCCGAGACTAGCACAGTGTAAAGTCTATGATCTGGACTTGAACACAGGATTCATTTGTAGTTTCATTGGAGGTGGGAGGACTGAGAAAAATGTACAAGTTGTTTCTAAAAATGCTCCGATGTATAAACAATATTGCTCCAGTTTCCCACAAAAAAAGAATAGGACAAAGCGGGGAGAGACATTCTACTTAGAACCGCTTTATGGCCTCTGGAATATTTGGTTTAAGGGTCGTGAAGTGGCCACAGGGGTTGGTGCCCAGTAGAACATAAGCAGGTCTGGCAGCCCTTTGGCATTACTGTACTCAGAGTGGTGATATCCAGACAAAGCAGGATCCACACCCAGCAAAAGTAGACACAGTGGCAGCAATAATGTGTTGATGGAGCAGGTGTGGCAGGTGAGGTGAGAAGAAAATGGCTAAGGTGGCTAGTGTTCACTAGTAAATGACTGGACTTATTTATAAATACATGTGACAACTCTTGCAGGTTCCCCAAAATATGTGTAATTAGGGTGGAGGCTTTGCAGGGTCATACATTAGAGGGGAGGCAAAAGATAGTCAAATGCAGCTTATTCATCCTTATTTTCCTCTGAACTTCAAATATCTGCTAATAAGCCCATATAAAATTAAAAAGAATACAGTAAATTTTTTAATATTTGTAAAAATCCATAATTACTAGATAGACATGGTGGGAGGGGACCAAATCAACAACCTGTCTAGTCCTCAACATGTCTTGCCATCTTCAAACTGTGCAGGTTTTTTCAAAGACTCAGACCTTTAAAGGTCTAGCATCTTACTCAAGAATGCCACCAGTTAAAAAGAATGCTGTAATTTCCATGTTTGAAAAATCTGCCTGAAGGAAGCAGTCAAGACTGAGCTCGTATCATTCAAATGGTGTATTAGTGCATAAACAGTTGTTTTTGAAGGAGGAAAGAAAAGAATTTCCCAAGAACTCTGGTTTCTGCATTCTGAGAGGGGATGTGGCCAAGGCTTTAAAAGGCAGTGAAACAGAAAGTGCCTAACAAAGTGGAGAAATATTGCCCTACTCAGTGCCCCTGTGCATTTCTCTAGGGATAAAACCCAATACTCAGGACTTAGAAACCTAAAGTAGTTATACAGGGAAAAATGAATAAAACAATGAATGTCTAAAAATACAGCAAATTTTCTTAATGTTGACTGGGAAAAAGAATTATCCAAGTGAAAAGAATAGCAGAAGGAAAAAGCTAAACAAGAAAAAATGTCTAATAATTTAATTTTCATTTATTTTTAAATATCATTTTGTTTAATTTTATAAGGCAGTTGATGACAGTCTCAGATGTCTCAGAAGGCCATTCTGAATTCAAACGTCCAGTCTTCATGACAGAATAAGAAGCGTGATTTCAACTGAACTTGATCTAAATCTCAACTGTTCTCTTGTAAGGGGGAGAATCTATGACAGCCAAATGTTGAGGATAAAAAAACGAGAGGATCTTAGAGAACCTTTCTCACTTTCTAGTTACATCTTCAAAAGGTTTAAAGCCTTCTTTCCAAAACAGATCACAGTATAATAAATACTTATTTGTCTTAAGATTGGGAGTGCATGCTAAGTTACCTGAGTAGTGTCCAACTCTTTGCGACTCTATGGACTGCCTCTAAGTGAATCTTCCCTGGTTTCTTAGGTCAGCTATTTGACTACTTTAGAAAGGAAAGGAAGCCTGAAGGTAAATAAAACCCTAATGTAAAACACGATGGAAAAGAAAAATAAACTAAGAGAAGACACAGCTGCAATTTAACAAAGACAGATGATACCATGGGCTAACAAGACATTTAAAATGAAATGTATGTTAGCAAAATACCTTAAAGAGCCTAAGGAAATCTTTCTTGGGCATAAAGTTAGAACATGTTATTTACTATCAATAGACTTTCTGAGGATTATCTAGTCACCAAAATGTACAAAATTAAAGACAACTAAATAGCACAAGTTTAAAATAAACCACTAGTTGACTTAGGTATTATAGTCATCATTAAGTAATTTCAAAATTATCTAAAATATAGTGTATTCCCCCATAATCTCTTGCCTATTGCCATCTACACAGAATTATATTAATTATCTATTAACCATACACATAAACATATCTAATAATGTCACATTAGCAAAAATAAAGATATTTGAAATATTCAACACTGAACCAAACAATTATACAATAATAAAGTTTATGTTAAAGAGCAGAGGAGTCTCAAAGAGACTCAAACTTAGATTGAATTTATTCTAACAAAAGACTGGCGTATTGGGAACACTGGGTCATCTGTACCTCAGAGAGTCCTATGATATCTAGTTATTAATTAAATATCACAAAAGCTTTGAGCACCTTAGGTGTCTGACATTTTACTATGAGTCACAGATACAAGGATTTATAAAGCAGGGTTTCTACTATCAAATAGCTAAAATCTAGCATAGCAAATAAAATAATCACAGAAACAGTAATATGAAGTTTGTAATTAATGCAAATTTAACAACATAAACAAAGAGCTATGGGCATTCAGTAGATGTTCTAGTTGGATAATAAAGAAACTTTCTTATAAAGTAGGAAGACATTTGAAGATCATTAGACTTTGATAAAGACAGAGAAAAAAATGAAACAATATACAAAAACATAAATTAGATAAAAGATGCAAGGCATATTTAAGGAGTAGTCAGCAACTAGTTTGATGCACAAATAGAAGAGATAAATGAGTTCCATACTAAGTAAGTTTTTAAATGCCAAACTTAGGAATTAGGACTTTATATTTTGGTAAGTTTCTACTGCAGAATAATGAATAGTTTCTCATCTGGTAAGGTAATTTAGAAAGGAGAATCAACAGATCAGAACTGTTGTAAGATTAACTTTGTGAATGGGAATATTGGAGGGATTTTTTTATACAACTGATCTATATAAAAATAAACAGACAACACCAATATTTAGCAATAAGGGCTTGTTGGGATGCTGGCAGTTGGAATGTAAATAAAGCAACAGATTCAAGTGATCGTTTGAAGAAGGTATCAAAGGTGTAGGGGAACTGATGAATCGTGGAAGTAAGGAAAAAGGAGGAATCTAGAGTGACTACCATGATACGGGGATCTGCTTACTGCACAGACATGACCCTTGCCTTGAACATGACTCTACTGAGCAGACACGCCTCCATCATCATGTGCTGGTAAAAGAGTACCAGTGCATTCTGTTCACAATGACTGAATCAACTAGTTCAACCAACAACCTCCATTTTCCTAGCTACTGACCTGGCCATAGGCCTAAGCCACTGAATGAGAGCCCAGAAGAAAAACAAAGTCGAGGATAGGTATTTTGGTAATTCTCCAACACAGAGACAATGGGAAACACAGATTAAGGCGATATAGAGCCAGAAGGGCATGGAGGAGAAAATGGTGTGTATGTGTTGAAGTGGTTGTATAGTGATCAAACCTGTTGCTTCTGAATTTTAATACAGAGATGACCTCATTATGGTTTCATGAGAAGTAGTTTTATCAAGGACACAAAGATTAAGTCTTCTAAAGAAGGTGTGGTTCTACTGCTCTAAATGCTGGGCTCTGAGCCCAAAATGCCTCAATTCTAATCCGGCTATAACAAACTTATCCCAAATCATTCAACCTCTCTGCCTCAATTTCTCCACCTACAAAAACAGAGATAATGATACTGACCTACATTTCTAAGAACACTGTAAAGATTAATTAATTCTGTACAATGCTTTGAAGATGAAAAGCACTGAACATTATTAGTGGGTATTGCATAACTAATTGCTTGTAACACTGAAAAGTTCATCCTAAAATTTTACTCAAACAGTAGTTATCAAATAAATGCCCTAGCTCCCTTAGTAACATTTATCTCCAAATGTTACTAAATTATTATTTTAAATGTATCTCGTTTTTTTTTCCATTATATCATGTTATCTCATAGTATATAAAGATGTAGATCACTCCAGACATCTAGAACACCTTTTCAACCTAAACAATCAGGACATTTATCTGAAAACTAGCATCTACTGAGAATAGTCAATAAATGCTAAAAGGTAATAAATACTTCAAGTTACAAAATTTTAATTTAATAAATAACACTAAGCAATTAAATGGCAGAAGCAACATGCAAAAGCACAAAGCAGTATGTTGAAAATACTGTCTATCATGTCCTTATTTTTATAAGTTATAGAACCTAAAAGCATACAAAAACTATCTTTGTACGAAAAATGAAGATTGAAACTTTTAAATCCATTAGACACTCTGTGCGGTCTTTTGTGTCTTCATGGGTTTTAAAATTATAATAATAATGCACGCTTATTGTTTTAAAAAATGGAAATACAAAAGTATTTGACGTTAAAATGAATTCCCTTCCCAGAGGCCCTCCCCACTCTGAAGGGAGCCATTACACAACATGGCCTTCCAGACTGTGAAGTACTTAACAGCACGTTCATATACATACTGACTTGTTTTGTATTTTAGTAAATCAGTATTTTACTCAACATACAATTTGCTTTTTTTTCACTGAACACGACAGCATGGATATCCTCTGTTAGCATATAAAGATTTATCTCTTTTTTTTTAAAGGTGCCAGATATTCCACTGTATACTGATCATAATTTACTTAATGAACATGACTGCTCATTTCAGGACTATTTTCATCTTACAAATAAAAATACTATTAAAGTAAATATGCACACCTTACATTTTAATAGGTACTGACAAACTGGCCTCCAAAATGACGGTACCAATTTACATGTCCACCAGTAACATGACTGTCCTTTCCCCCATGTCCTTCCTCAATATGCTATGAGACATTAACAAAGTTTTTAATTTTTGCCAATCTGGAAGGTGAAAAATGAAAAGGTGAAAAAACCTGCAGTTTTAAGTTTCATTTTTCCTTTCATTAAAGAGTTCAAACAGCATGTCATGTATTTTTTAACAATTGTTTCTTCTATAAACTACCATTTTCCCAACTTTGCCCATCTTTCTACTGAGTTCTCCATCTCATTCTTTGTGCATTAATATTAATCCTTTGTTACATACATTAGACATGTTTCTTTTTAAAATTTATCTTTATACATTAAAATAAGAGAACACAGAATTCACATTTTTTAAAAATCAGGCATGACATCACAGAAAACTCTTTGAACTCAATTTAGCTATTGCTGTGCAGAGTGCCAAGGCCAGGAAAGTTCTTCATAGCTGCTAACAACTGGTCAGGTGATGCTATTTCTAAATGAAGCCAAAAGCAATAGGTTCCTGTTTTAAGAGAAGTTGTGCACCATACTCTCTTAAAGCGGTTAGAAGAAATTCTATACCTAGAAAGAATAATAGGAGTCTCTTCATCTTCCCAAAATAAATCATGGCAAAAATCTTTATAAATCTCATGTTATACTTAAATTTGGAAAATATTTCTCCAGAGCACTGTTCAAACCGTTTAATTCACTTAGGTAAATAGATCACATCAATTTAACATTTTCTTTATTGTAAGCAGTTTTGACATTTGGACAGTTCACCAATGGCTTCTTCATTGTGGCCTGCTTCCTCCTCTTCTACTACTCTTTACATGCAACAAATTAAATTTCACTAATATTTAAAGATCAGTATTGACCTTTGCATAGCCATTTTCTAGGTTCCTGTTAATACAAACATCTTGTTTGCTGATGCTCTTTTCAAATATTTTATTGCACACAATTTTCCATTATTCCAAAGAGACTTGTGTCTAGTTGAAGTGCATTTTTTCCATGATCCTGCAAATAATCACAATGGCTTATATCAGGCGTTTTAGGGGAAAAAGTATGCTTGCTTAAGCAAGTAATAACAGCAACCATAAAATAATCTTTGCTCACCACCATCTCCAACACATGTACCCACCCTTCTGATCTTTAAAAATATGGACTTAATTCTTTTTAGGATGTATCTCAACCACAACAATAGAGAGACAGGGAATATAGAAATGCTGGCAATGTGACCATGATAAGTAATTCTAGATTGTAATTCCATAAATATAGTTTTATGCTACACTTGAATAGATAGAAAAAAAATGCAACTTTGAAGAGAAAATAAACTGAATTTCAAGAATTCCTAAAGAGATGAGTTAAAGACAAAAGAACACTGAAATGCTCTTATCTAAACCAATGCTAACTGTCGAAATAATTTGTCAGTTTAGAGTTACTATTTTAAAAAGCATTTAAATCAAAGATTATTGCAAAGTGAGCAAGAATGAAAAAAGAGATCCTTTCTCTTCAAATAGGAAAGACAGTGAAAAAATCCTGAAGTTGCCCGCAGCTATACCACCTCAACCTTGTCAGATTTCACTTGTCAACACTTTGATGACAGATTGCCACCTCCTCCTCTAAAAAACAAATCCTACTAACTGATGAAAGAGATGGCTTCTTATGAAAAGTGGAATATTATCCATGCAATTTGATAGTTGTACACTTTAAAATCTTTTTTCCCCAAAGAGACTTGAAAAACATTTTTCTGTGACTTTTATCAAAACTTAGAAGCTAGAGAACCAATGTGAGGAAGTAAAGGGTGATTTAAAATACCTACTAAATTGGTAGTTCATATTCACTATTTAATTCTCACAATAACTCCCTGAAATTATATACTAAAGTGTGTGTGTTTGTTACTTAAGTATTTCTCTGAGCAGGGAATAGCAGTTTTTCCAAGGACTCCATTTATGCACTCCCGTCCCCCATCAACTCTGATGGACTCTAAATTTACAGCTATGGAAACTGATGCATAGAGTGGTAAAATTATTTACACAAGTTCAGTCAGCTTGCTAGGGAACAGGACGAGAATTCCCATTCATGATATCTGCATGGTGCTCATTCAACTTTACTTTCTCTGTCTAACACTGTGCTACAGCCTTTTAGTTAAGCTTCTGCTTAAGAATCTGAGACAGGTGTCACTTTAGGCTTGTATCCATGGCAAAAGGTATACATAGATGGAACCTATTTTCTGGCCAAATATACTTTATTTTGCTAAAGAAAGCCCTTGAGGGAAACTATTCGAATGACTAAGTATTATTTTTCATTGGTGTATCAGTAGTTTGTAAATAAACTGATGTATCTAAAACATGATTATAATCAGTATTTCTTAGGCACTAACAAGTATTCATACTATTTGCTTAGCAAGCTTCGTAGAAAACATAAAAATAAGCTCCAACATGACATATTAATGCCTTGAAAACTGTTAAATAAATTAACTTCTTTTTAAGTTACTGTATCAGAGAAGCTTTATTTCTATGTTGACTTCCCTCATTTGGTAGTGGCTCTCACTAAGTTCTTGGGTCCTTACTCTATGACAAGTTTTTAAAAAAATATAAAGAAGCCCTAAATGCTCACAGTTTTTAAGAATTTTGTGGTGAATCTTTTTATATTGTGATCAGATCCTCCTTCACACTCTTTCTTCCCTGATTGGTTATTTTCACCTTTATAAACGGTTAATCACAACATTATTACTAAGTATACTTTTAGTATTTTTGTTTAACTGGTTGAATGAAGAACCAAAGCAGTTCACTCAGGAAAGAACAGTCTTTTCCTACTGAAATGAAGGCCTATGAATAACTACCAAGGTCCCCAGAGAAGGGATCAATTTCTCCTTAGGATTTAAAATTAATAATCCTTTAATACAGTAGGAAATTATCACCTGATATTTAAAAATCAGTAGAGTAAAAATAAAACAAAGAAGATTCAAAATTATGATCATGTTTTGCCGTAAAACCCAAATACTGCATTAATGAATAATTTGCTGTTTTTAAAGGGCATATTTTATATAAAAAGTTACTGAGAAGTAAATGGGATAATTATTTGAAAATATGTGGAAAACAATAATTATTCAATTATTCAATGTCAGTTGCCTTTTGCTAAATAGTCAGTATCCATAAATTCTATTTTCAATAATATCTAAGGAAAATTATTTTAGAATTTAGCATTCTGTTTCAGCTTCTAATTATTTTCAGTTTGGTTCAACCCACATTTGTGAAACATCTACTAAGTGGCAACCAAGGGGCCAGGCACTGTGCTAGGCATTCAGAATAAAATAAAATCAAAAACAAGTCCTCGCACTTGAGGAGGGAACAGCTTAGTAAGGGATGGGATGATGGGAAGATAAAAAACAGTGAATACAATTATTGATACATCAGAGTATGGCAAATAAAATGGAACCATGTCAAAGGAAGAGAGTACAGAAAAAAAAGAAAATTGTTAATTATAGCATCTAATGTATTCTCAATCACAAAAAAAGAACCTGAGACCTCTTCAGAGAAAATGAATAACTAGCATATAACCCAATGGAAACAGTGACAGACTTTATTTTCTTGGACTACAAAATCACTGCAGATGGTGACTGCAGCCATGAATTAAAAGACACTTGCTCCTTGGAAGAAAATCTATGACCAACCTAGACAGCATATTAAAAAGCAGAGACATTACTTTGCCAACAAAGGTCCATCTAGTCAGAGCTATAGTTTTTCCAGTAGTCATGTATGGATGTGAGAGTTGGACTATAAAGAAAACTGAGCACTGAAGAATTGGTGCTTTTGAACTATGGTGTTGGAGAAGACTCTTGAGAGTCCCTTGGACTGCAATGAGATCCAACCAGTCTATCCTAAAGGAAATCAGTCCTGAATATTCACTGGAAGGACTGATGTTCAAGCTGAAACTCCAATACTTTGGCCACCTGAGGTGAAGAGCTGACTCACTGGAAAAAACTCTGATGCCGGGAAAGATTGAAGGCAGGAAGAGAAGGGGACAACAGAGGATGAGATGGTTGGATGGCATCACCTACTCAATGGACACGAGTTTGGGTAATCTCCGGGAGCTGGTGATGGACAGGGAGGCCTGGCACGCTGCAGTCCATGGGGTCACAAAGAGTCGCACACGACTGAGCGACTGAACTGAACCCAGTCACATGAATATATTGTATTTTCTTAATTCCAGCATCACCATAATTCACATTTGATGGTTACTGAAATGGTATGTATCTTGTAATCATTGTGTATATTTAATATAGTGCAGCTTTGGTAGTTCTCTATTATAACATTCTTGCTGGGAGGAGAGATCAAAATGGCAGAACAGGAGGACACGGAACTCACCTCCCATCACAAACACATTAAAAAAAAAACACATCTGTGTGTGAAGTAATACTCACTGGAAACCAGAGATAGGAAGAAAGACTTCTGTACAACCAAGGCTATAAGAAAGAGTCGCACAGAATCAGGAAGGAGGGGAAAAAGAAAGATCAGGTTGGGACCTGTGACCCTGGGAGGAAACACAGAAGAGGGTGGAATACAATGGCAGAGATCCTCCTGAGGAGTGAACGGTTTGAGTCACATATTGAGCACTCCAGCTATGGATGTGACAACCAGGAAGATGAATTCTTTTGGCTGGAAGTTGGAGGGCTGGTGGGACTAACTAGGATCTGCTAGTAAAGAGTGTGAACACACTTGCTTACTCCCAAAACAATGTGGGGAAAAAAAAACAGATTAAAACCACATGAGATTCTGGCCAGCTTCCCATAACCACTCCACTGTGCACCGCCCTGCCTAAGTCCAATGCCCACTCCATCCTGTGTGCTTGGCTACACAGCTCCACATTGCGGAATGAGGGCTGCCACAACAAAGAAGAGTGATCAGTTGTGCAGGATGGTACCAGCTCAGACTCTGCAACATTTGAACTGGGTAAGAGCAGCAGAGCAGCCGCTAACTGGCTTTCAGAGACATCAGAAGTAGCCCCAGACTCCAGCTGCAGCCAAAGCTGTCATAACACATGACCAGACCTACACTGAGCACTCATAACTATTTTGCTTGCTCTGAGATGCAGCTCCACACTAGGGAGAGGGTACTGGTGCTGGAAGCAGGGAGAGCACACTCCCCACTCTCAGGGCTCCTACTCCAGCAACTTGGGACCTGACCCTGTCCCCAGTAGGGTGGTGTTGGCCAGTAAACAGAGAAGAAGCCTCAGGTCACACCTAGCTCAGGCTCTAACACTTTCATCCCTAGTACCATCTCCTTCAAGGTGCTATCAGCCAGTACACCCTGGGGAAAGATAAAACTTGTGCACACATCAAACCTAGCTCTCTCACCATAGCCACTGGGCATACACAGATTATTTAGGGATGCTCCCACATAATGACATGCCTTCAAGACCTCAATTAAGTAACTGCTTCACCTAAATTCAGAGAGATAAAGAAAATTAAGCAAAATAAGAAGACAGAGGAACTAGTTTAACTGAAAGAACAAGAGAAAGCACATGAAAAAAAAATAATGAAAAAGAAATAAACCATCTAACAGATAAAGAATCCAAATCATTAGTTTTAAGAATGCTACCTGAATTAGGGAAAAGAACAGATGAACACAGTGAGAATTTTAATGAGGGAATAGAAACTATTTTTTTTTTTTGTGTGCTTTTTTTTTTTTTTATTTTTTTTTTTTTTGTCAACCCTAAAAAATATGCCACATATTTTTGTTTAATTGTACTGGGGAAAATGTTCAGGTAAGACAAAGTGCCTAAGTGAACATATCTCTATCAATTTATTTTTAATTAAGTGAATTAATCTTCACTCTTTTAATAAGAAAATGTTGCCAAATATTCAAATGATTATCAAAATATCTACAGCATTTTAATAAATAGACCTGTTCAAATTAGTCACTGTGATTTTACTTGTCACACAAAATCTTTGTCTTCATGTGTTTTAAAATAAATTTTCCTGAAAAACCCAAAATATTATTGATAGAATTTTAAAAAGCTAGGCATATACACTAAAGTTTGCATTGCTTTTCCCAAACACACACACAAATAATTTTTTATTTTTATTTACTACCTTTTTTTTTTTTTTGACAGCTTTAATTTTTCAGCACTTTATTTTTTTTTATTTGATAAATTTAATGCCTTTTATTGCCATACCTCATTTTACTGTGCTTTGCTTTAGTGAACTTTATAGACATTTTTTTTTTTTTTTTCCTTGTTAATTTTCTGTTTAGTTGATCTATCCATAAGTGTGAGTGGGGTATTAAAGTCTCCCACTATTATTGTGTTATTGTTAATTTCTCCTTTCATACTTGTTAGGATTTGTCTTACATACTGCAGTGCTCCCATGTTGGGTGGATATATATTTATAATTGTTATATCTTCTTCTTGGATTGATCCTTTGATCATTATGTAGTGACCTTCTTTGTCTCTTTTCACAGCCTTTGTTTTAAAGTCTAATTTATCTGATACCAGTATTGTGACTCCTGCTTTCTTTTGGTCCCAATTTGCATGGAAAATCTTTTTCCAGCCCTTCACTTTCAGTCTGTATGTGTCCCCTGTTTTGAGGTGGGTCTCTTGTAGACAACATATGTAGGGGTCTTGTTTTTGTATCCATTCAGCCAGTCTTTGTCTTTTGGTTGGGGCATTCAACCCATTTACGTTTAAGGTAATTACTGATAAGTATGATCCCGTTGCCATTTACTTTATTGTTTTGGGTTGAGTTTATACACCATTTTTGTGTTTCCTGTCTAGAGAATATCCTTTAGTATTTGTTGGAGAGCTGGTTTGGTGGTGCAGAATTCTCTCAGCTTTTGCTTGTCTGAAAAGCTTTTGATTTCTCCTTCATACTTGAATGAGATCCTTGCTGGGTACAATAATCTGGGCTGTAGGTTATTTTCTTTCATCATTTTAAGTATGTCTTGCCATTCCCTCCTGGCTTGAAGAGTTTCTATTGAAAGATCAGCTGTTATCCTTATGGGAATTCCCTTGTGTGTTATTTGTTGTTTTTCCCTTGCTGCTTTTAATATTTGTTCTTTGTGTTTGATCTTTGTTAATTTGATTAATATGTGTCTTGGGGTGTTTCTCCTTGGGTTTATCCTGTTTGGGACTCTCTGGGTTTCTTGGACTTGGGTGATTATTTCCTTCCCCATTTTAGGAAGTTTTCAACTATTATCTCCTCAAGTATTTTCTCATGGTCTTTCTTTTTGTCTTCTTCTTCTGGAACCCCTATGATTCAATGTTGTAGCGTTTAATGTTGTTCTGGAGGTCTCTGAGATTGTCCTCATTTCTTTTAATTGCTTTTTCTTTTATCCTCTCTGATTCATTTATTTCTACCATTCTATCTTCTAATTCACTAATCCTATCTTCTGCCTCTGTTATTCTACTATTTGTTGCCTCCAGAGTGTTTTTAATTTCATTTATTGCATTATTCATTATATATTGACTCTTTTTATTTCTTCTAGGTCCTTGTTAAACCTTTCTTGCATCTTCTCAATCCTTGTCTCCAGGCTATTTATCTGTGATTCCATTTTAATTTCAAGATTTTGGATCAATTTCACTATCATTATTTGGAATTCTTTATCAGGTAGATTCCTATCTCTTCCTCTTTTGTTTGGTTTGGTGGGCATTTATCCTGTTCCTTTATCTGCTGGGTATTCCTCTGTCTCTTCATCTTGTTTAAATTGCTGAGTTTGGGAGTCCTTTCTGTATTCTGGCAGTTTGTGGAGTTCTCTTTATTGTGGCGTTTCCTCGCTGTGTGTAGGTATGTAGAGGTGGCTTGTCAAGGTTTCCTGGTTAGGGAAGCTTGTGTCGGTGTTCTGGTGGGTGGAGCTGTATTTCTTCTCTTTGTTCAGTCGCGCTATGGGGAGGCAGGGAGGGATGCTGCAAACAAATGACACTGGCGTGCGCTCGCAGTGCCTCAGCCACACTGGGTCTGCCCCTGCTCACGGCGCGTGTAGCCTCCCTGCCCACACTGCTCAGGCTCTAGGTTGTTCCGCCGGGAACAATCCGAGGCTGGCCCTGGGTTGCATGCACCTCCCAGGTCCAAGCCGCTCAGGTTCAGGCACTCAGGTAGTCCTCAGAGGCGCAGACTCAGTTGGGGCGCGTTTTGTGCTCTTCCCAGGTCCGAGCAGCTCAGGTGATGAGGTGTTTGGCGGCGCCAATGCTGCGACTTATCGCCTCCCGCCACTTGGTTATCTGGGTGTAAAACCGCGCACCTTCTCAGGCAGATGTTGACCGCCCAGACCCCAATAAGTTTTAGTTAGCAAAGAAGCCAGTTTTATAGATAATGTCTCTCTGGGGCTGCGATTGCCCCCTTCCGGCTCTGGCTGCCTGTCACCGGGGGAAGGTCTGCAGCCGCTATCTCTGTTTAGTCCTTTGTTCCATGCGCGGCCTGGCGGTGTCTTAGGTTAGGGCTGGCTTTTCGCATGGTAGATATCCCACAGTCTGGTTTGCTAGCCCAAATTATTTCGCTCAGATAGTGCTCAGGTATTCAGGCCAGATTCTTACTCTCAGCGATGCAGCCCGCGGCCGCGCCTCCCTGCCCAGCCCCGCTTGCTAATGGCGGATGCAGGCGTCTGCGCTGCTTCTCCGCTGGAGGAGTTACCGTAGGGCTTGCAATCTCATGAGTTTTAATTGTTTATTTATTTTTTCTCCCTGTTATGTTGTCCTCTGTGCTTCCAAAGCTCGCACGGATTCGCAGTGAGAAGGTTTCCTGGTGTTTGAAACTCTCTTTTTAAGACTCCTTCCCGGGACGGAACTCCGTCCCTCCCTCTTTTGTCTCTTTTATTGTCTTTAATATTTTTTCCTACCTCCTTTCGAGGAGTTGGGTTGCTTTTCTGGGTGCCTGATGTCCTCTGCCGGCATTCAGAAGTTGTTTTGTGGAATTTATTCGACGTTTAAATGTTCTTTTGATGAATTTGTGGGGGAGAAAGTGTTTTCCCCATCCTACTCCTCCGCCATCTTGGCGCCTTCCCCCTATTTTTTAAAATAGAACTGAAAACACAGTAGCTAAAATGAAAACCACACTAGACAGACTAAACAACACACCCAAATGATACAGAAGAATGGATAAGTGATCTGGAAGGCAGAATAATGAAAATCACCCAACTGGAACAGCAAAAAGAAAAATAAAAAACAGAACAGTTTAAGAGACTTCTGAAAATCATCAATCACAAGGGAAGAAACAAAAAGAAGAAAAGAATAGAGAAGAATTACAAAAATCAAAAAAGTATAAAATGGTAATAAGTATACAGCTATTTATAATCACTTTAAATGTCAATGGACTTAAAAGATAGTGTAGCTGACTGGATTAAAAAACAAGGCCAGGGACTACCTTGGTTATCCCACGGTTAAGATTCCAGGCTCTCAATGCAGAGGGCACAGGTTCAATCCCTAGTCAGGGAACTAAGATCCACATATAGCATGGTACAACCAAAACAAAACAAAAAACAAGGCCCATTTGTATGCCTCTTACAAGAAACTCACATCAGAGCTAAAGACACACACAGACTGAGAGTGAAAGGTTTTAAAAAAATATTTCATATAAATGTAAATGACCAGGAACCAGGGACACAATACTTGTATCAGACAAAATAGGCACCTGATACAGGAGCCACCAAATATATAATGAACAGTCATTCAAGACAGAAAACCAATAAGGAAACAGTGCCTTTAAATGGCACAACAGACCAGCTGGACTTAATGGATAGCTACAGGACGTTCCATACTCAAATAGTAGAATACACATGCTTTTCAAGTACATATGGAATGTTCTCCACAGTAGATCATATGCTAGGCCACAAGACAAGTCTCAGCAAATTCAAGAGGATAGAAATTATATCAAGTATTTTTTCTGACTACAACTGTGTGATACTAGAAATCAATTACAGGAAGAAAAATGGGGAAAATGTGCAGCTATGGTCAATTAATTTATAGCAAAGGATGAAATAATTCAAAAAAAATTTTCCATAACTGAAGTATATGAATTTGCCAGGTTGAAAAAAAATCACCAAGTACAATGAATTTATAAAAGACACAAACTCTAGGCACATCATTACAAAAATCACAAAACACAGAGGATAAATAAAAATCCTAAAAGTTTCCAGAGAAGGAAAAAAAAGCAAAAACTGGTCACTTAAACAGGATGAAAGGAATCCAAATTTTCAATAGCAACATTGGAAGTTAGAAGACAAGGGAGTAACATTTTCAATTTTTGAAGGAAACTAATTTTCTAACTATAATTCTATATGTATCCAACTGTCACTTCACTGTGAGGTTAGAATAAACACATAAAAGAGGCAACATCATAAAATTTAACTACCATGCATTGTTCTTCAGGCAGTTACTAGAAGATGTGTCCCACCAAATGATGGAATACACCAAGAGAGATGATGAGATCCAGCAAATAAAGGATCTAACATAAGAACAAGGGGGAAAAAAAAGTTCTAGAATAAAAATAAAGAGAAATCCTACAAGGATAACTGTATCTCATGCAGACTGAAGCAGGAGAGCAGAGAACTCTAGGAAGGATATTGCCAACAAAAACTAATATTGAAAGTAATAGATTACCTGGTCATTTAAACTTACTGGAAGAAGATTTACACTTCTGCTAAAGGTGGTAATAAAGAAACAATAGGTCAATAAAAAACCAAATAAAAGGCAAGGCAACTATTGACTATACAGACAACAAAATTATAAAAGAAGAAAAATATAGTAAGCTACATGGCTAACTTTGATTATTTACATAGTTAGAATATATAAACACATAATATTAACAAAAAATTATGGTATACTACGTTAGAAAGGAGAGAGGAAGTGTGCGTGGGAGGGGATAAGTGTTGTAAAAGTGTGTGTTAGTCACTCAGTTAAATCTGACTCTTTGTGACCCCATGGACTGTAGCCCACCAGGCTCCTCTGTCCATGAGATTCTCCAGGCAAGAATATTCGAATGGGTTGCCACGTTCACCTCCAAGAGATCCTCCCGACCCAGGGATCGAACCCTAGTCTCTTACTTATCCAGCATTGGCAGGCGGGTTCTTTACCGCTAGCGCCACCTGGGAAGCCCACAAATATTAATACCAGAAGAAATAACTAAAGAATTAAATGTGGTTGCCTCTGGAGAGTGCTGGGACAATGAATGTCATTGTTAGTTATGAGTCTATAGAACTCAATTTTTTATACTGTGTATGTATTATTTTGATTTAAAGAAAAAGTTTCCTACCTCCATCAAGTTTATCCAGAATAAATTTGTATATGGAAACAGCACTGAAAATGAGTAAGTGCCTCATTCCCCCAACAGCACACCTACTCTTGTGCTAATGGCTTTTAATGTAAACATCCTTTGTGTGTACATGCTAAGTTGCTTCAGTTGTGTCTGACTCTTTGCGACCCTTTAGACTGTAGCCTGCCAGTCTCCTCTGTCCACGGGATTCTAAGAATACAGGAGTGGATGGCCATGACCCCCTCCTGGGGATTTTCCTGACCCATGGATAGAACTTGCTATTCTCCTTCAAAATGATGGAAAGTCACACAGTTACATCATTGATAGAGCTAACTGTACTGCTTCGACAGGCACTTTCTATAAAAGAATATTTTCTATTAAAAATACAACTAAGATTCTTCTGGGATAAGTTACCACTTTGACTTTGTGACATTCCATTATGTCACCAAGCATTTTAAAATACATGCAAAATGGCTAGGCTGCCCACAGCTACCAATTACTATTTAGGAGATGCATATTCTGTGGAGTATCAGCCTAACTTAAAGCTTTAGGCAGAGCTTAAACATCCAAACAGAGATATGTAGTTCAGGAGTGAGACCTAAAATGAAAAGATGGGGTTAGAAGCCAATGACGAAGTTAAACCCACAAATGTGGATGGAGAGAGGGGGTGGTAGCTAGAGGAGTCTCAATATGGAGGGAGTTTTCTTTTTTTAAAAAAAAGATAAAAGAGACATAAACTATTAATTATTTTTATCAGTCACATTTGCAACCTCTCTTCCCATGTCCTCCTTTCTAGAAGAAATAGGGCCAGGGCTGCAAAGAGCACAGCATCAATTGGTTTTGGTGCCAACTCAGGCTGCAGCTGTCTGTCTGTAAACAAACAGTTCAAGATTTGTCACAGACGGTGCCCGTCAACGAGAAGATACCTAAGCATTCAAAGCAGGGTTTGCTATTTTTTCAGGAGTTAAAAAATACTATGTGTCAGTTATCTTCTAATAAAGGAAATGTGGATGACATACTTCAACTGCAAATAATGTCTTTATTTATAAAGCAGCACAGATAATACAAATAAATGGTGGATTTGACATGAACACTGGTAACTATGCATCCTCTTTTCATGAACATTCCAATTTACACTCTTGTTAGTTATCTAATTTATGAAAGTGATGTTTGGACATGATTTAGTTATTTCAAATATAAGTTTTATGGTGTGACTTTGTTACAAATTATTCAATATGTGGCTCACTCGAAAGTACTTTCCATTAAAGACACTCAATAAAAGGTTTAACCCTGTTACAGTGCAATGGTCCATTTCTGAAAACTACATCTGTGCTGTGTGTTGTTAGCCACCCACATCTAAATCACTGATTATGCCAATAAGGATATATGTGTAATCTGCCTTTAGAAATTACAATTACTTGTTCCTCACCAAGTCTGGAAAATCTCCAAGGTTTTAGTATTATTCATTTTATGTTTGATCGAGAAAAGAAAAGAAAGTTCTCATCTAATTAGAGACACCTACCATATACTAAATGCTTTATATTCATTTTCTCATTTAGACTTTACAACAACCATATGAAGAAGTATTACTCTATTTTACAAAGTACAACAGTGACGGAGATATACTTTTAACACAAATGTGTCTAATTTCAAAACCCATCATTTTGTCACTATGTGCTACTTTCATTGTGGGACATTTAAAACAATTTTTTTTGTTTTAAGTTCTGACTGCTCTACCCAGTGTTCCAGCTGCTCTAGCCCTCCAAGAGCTCAAGTCTTCCCTCATAGACACCCATCATCCCAGGCCAGAGGAGAGGGTGTGACTGGCCACCATGTTGCAAAGACACTCAAACAACCTGTGAAAACAAAGATATGGGAGGAACAGCCAGCCTTTCACAAACACCCAGCAATCCCTTGCTGGGTGTGTACAATCCACCTGAGACAGATCCACCAGCTCCAGGCCAGCCTTCAGATGACTGCAACCTCGTGAAAGATCCTGAGCCATGACAGCTCAGCTCTGCCACTCTAGAGTATCTGATGTGCAGAAACTATAAGGACACCAAATGTTTATTTTTTAATGTCTGCTAGTCCTTTATTAAACATATGAGTAATAAACTTGAATGAGGGCAACTTTTCCAATCTTCTTATCACCAACTCTTCTCCTTTCTCAACAACATGAAATACACTCTGGCTACACAGAAATGCTCAGTTTTACTGAAAGAGACAGGGAAACAGGGGTGAGCATCCAGAGTGTGGGAAGGAAAGAAGCAGGAAGAGAGAAAGAAAAGGACAAAAAGGAAAACAAAAAACTCATTCTTTAAGTTTTCCTAACAGTCACCACTGTCATGTATTCTTTTCCCTTTTTGGCTCCATCTCAAACATATCCCAACCTTTCTACTTCTTTCCATCTTGGTTATCACTATTCTAGTTTAAACTACCATCTAATCTTGGCTGGGGCATTCCAATAGCTTTCTTGACTGGTCTCTCTTTTGAACTTCTGAGCCTCTATAATACATATCTAATAGAAATATTAGAATATTTTAATATTATGCACAAGATATTAATATAATATTTAATAAAAATATTTTAAAATATATAAATTAGATCATTTTATTTATTTGTCTGAAAGTGCAACTGTTAGTCACTTAGTCATGTCCGACTCTTCAGGCAAGAATATGGAGGTGGATTGCCATTCCCTTTTCCGAGGAATCTTTCTGACTCAGGGATTGAACACAGGTCTCCCACTTTGTAGGCAGATTCTTTACCATCTGAGCCATAAGCTTCTCACTGCATGTTTTAAAGTCTTTATACTAAGTTACATACCCTGTGTGAGTTGCCTCTACTTTTTCTACATAAGCTCTCTTCACTCCCCTCAGAAAAACAAGTTAGGGTAAAACTGTAAAGAGCCTTGAATAAAACTGTAAAGAGTCTTGAATAAGACACAATAGGCCTGAACTTTATCCCATATATCAGTTGTTTTTCAAACATTTTTTTTTTCTGGCAAAACACTTTTTCCTTCAAGAAAATATTGCATATAACTCCAAAATAAAACTTGTAAAAGTAGAGATGTTCTGGTTGAAGGTCCAGGAATCCATTCCCACCACTAACACCAACAGTCCTCAAGACCAAATGGTTACATGTCGGCGGGAGGGAGAAGGGGGAACATCCTGTAGTTCTCAGTTTCTACCTGTATTGCATTGTCTGGATTGACTTTCCATGCCTCAACTTCTTTTTTACGTTCTGTTCTTTAACTAAGAATATTCTTTGATTTTACCTTTAGATTACTATTTCATTCTACAGTTAATTTGCTACATTGTTTTATTCCTCAAAAATATAAATACATACTGTAATTTTAGCAATCACATTTTTAATTTCAAAGACCTCTTTCTCTCATTGCTCCTTTTAGATAGTAGTCTGCTCTTGTTCCTTTATCTTCTGGAATCTCTCAAAAGTTACAGATTAAAACATTTTATACGCTTTTTTGTTCCTTGAATTGTTTCACCAATCAATTGTCTGTTCATCTCTTTTCCTGCTGTGGATTTCATTAAGTGTCTGAGGATCCTTGGCTCCCTCTTTATATTTGTAGATGAAGACCTAAGTTAATGAGTACACGTAGCTGACCCAGGTTTTCTCTACAGTCACAGAGCTCTGCTTCCCCTATCTGGTATCTTTCTTATACAAGAGGGCTGACTGTCGGTTTGACAGTGGCCTTGGGCACATTAAGATACGCAGGCTAACCCACAGAAGAAAGCTGAAGAGGCCCCAACTGGCAGAATCAGAGAAGAGTTTTAACTGTGATGACAGAGTACTCTAATGTATTTCCCTTCTGGGCAAGACTGCCCTGCTTTTATTTTTCCTCCTGTCTCTATCTGTAATATAGGTAAGTTCTCCCAAGTCATTTCATTTTCTACTCTTTTCTCATGCCCCCACAGCCACACTGGAAGCCTTTCTGAGATAGGCTGTTTACCTTACATACAGCTTTTGAATTGCAACAACTGGTAAATGACACTGCTGCCCGCCCCCCAACACACACACACGGGAGAGGGAGGAATAGGAGGCAGACAGAGCATACGTGTGTGTATGATCAAGACACAGACTTTTAAATAATTACCACTACCACCAAGAACTTGAAAATTTTGAAGTTCTTCTTTCATGCACAGTTATTTTCTTTTTCTGTGCCATTCTGGATACTCATTTTTCAGTCTTCTGCTTTCTATCTCTGAGGACTTCCTCACAATTTTAATGATACCATTTTTATTCAATAGATATTATTCTTTCCCTATTTTAAAGAATTTGGGAAAGAAAAGGAAGTAGTGGCATCTATAGAAAAGTGATGATTTAGAAAGTGAAAAGGCCCTAGAATATCTAGAAATTAAGAAGAAAGATGTAGTGGAGTAACAAAGGTTAAAGATATCAATTTTGCCATGATCTACCTCTTCAAATTCATCATTTACCACTTTCCTCAACTTAATATACTCCAAGAAATATGAACTTTCTGTTACTCAAAAAATGTCAAGCTTATTCCTACTTCAAGCTTTTGTATTTGCTGTTCTTTTAATGTGGAAATCTGATGTTTTTCATGATTCAGATCTCTGTGCAAATGTCATTTCTTCCTAAATATCTTCTTCAATGACCACCTGTAAAACAGCCCCCTCCCAGTTTCTGTCACATCATTCTGCTTTGGTTTTAACTGTATTGAGCTTATTGTATTCTAATATTATCTTATTTTTTTGCTTATTTGTCTGAGTTCCTCAGCAAGCATAAATGCTACATCAAGTTGTTCTGTAGGATTCCCCGCTGTACCATGAATATTCAATAAATATTTGATGAATGAAGATTTGGGAAAGAAGACATAGCCAATGATACAATATCTCAAGGAAGGCAAGAGAAACAGCATCAACAGCAAAGTCAGGGTGCTAGACATGAAAAGAAATAACTTATTTTTGAGGTACATGGGAATGAAAGAAAGATACTTAAGATATATTTTGAGATGTTAGGAGACAATTTTCCATAGGTGTCTCATGTTTCCTTGAGAGGCACAGAATGCCTTTTGTTCTAGACTGTCTTTTCAAAGATAGCAAATAATCCTGGAAAATGTGATAATGTCTCTCATGGGGCAAAGAGCAGGCATAAGAGATTGGCTTCCTTAGGCTCAGGACTCCTTTCCTCTGATGTAACCCAGTGCACACACAGGTGTCACCTGACTTGCTTCATCTCACCTAAGGGAAATGGGGCTCAGGCAAAGTGAGAGTGGAAGTCGCTCAGTCTTGTCTGACTCTCTGCAACCCCATGGACTTTACGGTCCTTGGAATTCTCCAGTCCAGAATACTGGAGTGGGTAGCCTTTCCTTTCTCCAGGGGATCTTCCCAACTCAGGGACTAAACCCAGGTCTCCTTCATTGCAGGCAGATTCTTATACTACAAGGGAAGCCCAAGAATACTGGAGTGGGTAGCCTATCCCTTCTCCAGGGGATCTTCCCGACCCAGGAATTGAATTAAGGTCTCAAGTATTGTAGGCGGATTCTTTACCAACTGAGCTATGAGGGAAGCCCTGGGGCTCAGGGAACCAGCCCAAAGATGCTGATACATCAACTACTCTTACTACTATGAGTAAACTGTACTTCATCTCTGACCCAGGAGTTGTATATTTTCTATCAGCATTCTATGAAGTTAGCAGGCTAACATTTTAATTTGCAAGTAAGGTAAAATTTCAACCTCTTCATAGTTCTTGATGTGAAGCAGGAAGGGAAAAAGTGAGACATTAAAGCTTACTGTCTTATTTTTTTCTAATGAAAACTGAAAGGATGTCGTCTGCTGAGTGAGGCAGGGAAAACTGTGGGAGATTTAACAAAAGTGGTTTTGGATATAGTCACTCTGAGGAAAAGGGAATTAGAAAAAAGCAAATTAGAAATTAACACCTCCTTTTTATCCTATCCCTTTCATCAGCTGGGAAACACTGTTGATTTTTTTTTTTTTTGTCTCATTTATATTAATTTTATGCCCTTTCCCACACTATGGTTTGATTTGGTTCAGGCCCTCCACTTCTTTCCTGGGTTATTTCAATAACCTGTACAAACAATGTCTCTTTGCCCTAACACAGTCTACTGATAGATTTGTTGTTCAGTTGCTAAGTCATGCCCAACTCTTTAAGACCCCGTGGATTGCAACATGCCACGTTTCCCTGTCTTTCACTGTCAGAGTTTGCTCAAACTCATGTTCATTGAGTCAGTGATGCCATCCAACCATCTCATTCTCTGTCGCCCCCTTCCCTTCATTTGCTCAATCTTCCCCAGCATCAGGGTATTTTCCAATGAGTGAGCTCTTTGCTTCAGGTGACCAAAGTATTGAAGATTCAGCATCAGTCCTTCCAATAAATATCCAGGGTTGATTTCCCTTAGGATTGACTGATTTGATTTCCTTGCTGTCCAAGGGATTCTCAAGAGTCTTCTCTAGCACCCTGGTTTGAAAGCATTAATTCTTCGGTGCTCAGCCTACTTTATGTCCAACTCTCACATCCAGACATGACTACTGGACAAATCATAGCTTTCAATATATAGACCTTTGCTGGCAAAGCGATGTCTCTGCTTTTAACATGCTGTCTAGGTTTGTCAAAACTTTCCCTCCAAGCAGCAAGTGTCTTTTAATTTCACAGCTGCAACCACTGTCTGCAGACCAACCATCTCTTAAACACTGGGTCGCTCAGTGTCCTTCCAGGATCCTGCTCTCTTCTCTTTATATCCTCCCTTCAAAACACCATATCAACTCTAATTATTACGTACATGCTGATGACTCTTAGTTACTAGTTCCCATTTCTCCTCTGAGCATCTGGTTATATAATATTCAACTTTTTTACCGGCCATCCCCATGCAATATTTCACATTAACTTTAAGTTCACCATTTCTCTAACTGAATTCATTTTCTTCCCTTTCAGACTTCTTCTATGGTTCCAATCACATTGAATGGAAGCACTATCCACCTAGTTACCTAAGTCAGAAATTTAGGTGTCACTTTTATTGCCATTCCTTCCAGAAGCCTTCACATGCTATCAATCACCAACCCTACTGTTCTTACTAAATATTTCATAAATTCATCTACTCTCTCCAGCTCTATTGCTACCAAAAACGTTTATGACTCCAGTGCACCTCAAACAATCACTCAGAAAATCCTCACATTATGTCCTTGCTTCTAATCTCACTCCTTCCAATACATTCTCCATAGTGCTGCCAGTGCAATCCTTCCAAACAGTAATAATAACCATGTTACTGCTCTGAAATGCCTTAACAACTTCCCATTGCATCAAGGATGAAATTTCAACAATACAAAGACCATGCATGAAGTGATCCTTTCTCAAAGGTTAAGCTTTGTCTCTGAACACTGAAGTCTTAGACTCCCATAAGTCTTTACCAAGTTCTTCGACTCCTCCTTGCCTTGCCACACACAGTGATCTCATACGAAACACACTTAAACTATCCCCACTTCTCTCTCTCTTGCAATACTTCATCTGGTTAACCTTTACAGACGCTCGGCCTCAGACTAGCCAAAACTTTCTCCAGGAAGCTTCCCCCAACACCAGGCTCCACTAAGAGTTGGTTCATTGGTTAAACCTAATGCCATCACATATACTTTCAGAGTGCTTTGTACTTTCCCCAGTCATGGCATTCATCAACCTATATATTTAAATTTTAATTACTTATTTACTTATCTGTTTCCACCACCAGAATGTAAACAATTTGAGCAATGATAGGTAACTTAAAGCTCAACATTCAGAAAACTAAGATCATGGTGTCTGGTCCCATCACTTCATGGCAAATAGATGGGGAAACAGTGGAAACAGTGTCAGACTTTATTTTTCTGGGCTCCAAAATCATTGCAGATGGTGAATGCAGCCATGAAATTAAAAGACGCTTACTCCTTGGAAGGAAAGTTGTGACTAACCTAGACAGCATATTCAAAAGTAGAGACATTACTTTGCCAACAAAGGTCCGTCTAGTCAAGGCTATGGTTTTTCCAGTGGTCCTGTATGGATGTGAGAGTTGGACTGTGAAGAAGGCTGAGCACTGAAGAATTGATGCTTTTGAAGTGTGGTGTTAGAGAAGACTCTTGAGAGTCCCTTGGACTGCAAGGAGATCCAACCAGTCCATTCTGAAGGACATCAGCCCTGGGATTTCTTTGGAAGGAATGATGGCTGAAGCTGAAACTCCAGTACTTTGGCCACCTCATGCGAAGAGTTGACTCATTGGAAAAGACTCGGATGCTGGGAGGGATTGGGGGCAGGAGGAGAAGGGGACGACAGAGGATGAGATGGCTGGATGGCATCACTGACTCGATGGACATGGGTTTGGGTGAACTCTGGGAGTTGGTGATGGACAGGGAGGCCTGGCGTGCTGCAATTCATGGGGTCGCAAAGAGTCAGACACGACTGAGCGACTGAACTGAACTGAACTGAGGTAACTTACTTACTCATATAGAACATATCAGATGTTTTATAAATATGTGCTGTCAAATGAATGACTGAAGGAATGCCTTATCTTTGCTAAAAAAGAACACTCCCAGGGCTTCCCTGGTGGTCCAGTGGTCAAGAATCCCCCCTGCAATGCACAGGACACCAGTTTGATCCCTGGTCCAGGAAGATCCCATATGCTGCAGAGCAACTAAACTAGTATGCCACAACTATTGAGCTTGTGCTCTAGAGGCCAGAAGCCACAACTACTGAGCCCACAGGCCACAACTACTGAAGCCCACGTGCCACCACAAAAGAAGTCACCACAATGAGAAGCCCACATATCGCAACTAGAGAATAGCTCTAGGTCACTGCAACTAGAGAAAAGCCTGGGCAGCAACAAACACTCAGCCTTGTCAAAAATAAATAAAATTTTAAAAATAGGCAAATGAAAAGAAGTCTCCCAATGCCAAAATCTGGGCTTAATAAATTTGTAATCACCACATACTAGGCTCAGAAAAACAAGAATTTTTGAAAAAATTTCAGATACGTTAAAATAAGGCTTAAATTTCAAAGACCATCATCTGAATTATAAACATACACCTCAAAATACTAGAAAAGAACCTCAAGAGGCATGCAGTCTAGGACTCTGCCTTTAAACAAGTAAAATATTATCAATCCCTCAGTTACATATGACCAAGTATTGTAAATTAGTGTTAACAGTATTAAACTAAAGTAAAACTATAAAATTAGATCTACAGAATTCCAACTAAAATATTAAAATAAAAATTGACTCATTGCATACAAAATGACTGATTAATACGATCGTGTTGAAAAACAAGAGAAATGTGACGATTATAGAATTAACGATATTATAGAATTTCTATAAAATCTATAGAATTTCTACAGATTATAGAAAAAACGATTATAGAATCGTTTTTTGTTGTTTAGTCGCTAGGTTGTGTCCGACTCTTCTGTGACTCCATGGACTGTAGCACACCAGGCTCCTCTGTTCATGGAATTTTACAGGCAAGAATACTGGAGTGGATTGCCATTTTCCTTCTCTAGGGAATCTTCCTGACCCAGGCATTGAACCTGTGTCTCCTGCATTGGCTACTGCTGCCAAGTCGCTTCAGTCTTGTCTGACTCTGTGCGACCCCATGGACTGCAGCCCACGAGGCTCCTCCGTCCGTGGGATTTTCCAGGCAAGAATACTGGAGTAGGTTGCCATTTTCCTTCTCTAGGGAATCTTCTCGACCCAGGGATTGAACCTGTGTCTCCTGCACTGGCAGGCAAATTTTTTACCACTGAGCCACAAGGGGATTAGGATGCTGTAATCCACATGAGTCTAGAACTTTTTATCATTTTAAAACATTTTAAACTATCACTTCAAAAGAAAAAATTTTCTTTTGACAAATTGTTTTGAGTATTCAAATGGAAAGAAACTTATACAGGCAAGGTTGTCCAGCTATGAAGATGATTTCTATATCCCAACAATTTTAGCATATATTACTAATATAAGTCTGTTTTAAATGTACTATATCATTCTGTATATTTTCTTTATAGCTTAACATGAATAAGTATTTCTGGTGTCAACACCTCCTTTAAAAACATTCATTCACGTGCCATTCAAGGAAAATATTTTTAAAGTATATATTATTTTGACTTGTATTTCCAAACTGACAAGAACTCAACAATTATAAGGGTTTATGTTTTTTAATGTAATAAAGCTAAAAGAAAAGATGGAATTAGCCTGATAGAATTTCACCGTCTAATGGTTCTCAGAGTCAGAATTCTGTCACTTCTATTGAAGAAACATTTAAGAAAAATAAATTATTTACAGAAATTTGTCACTTTTGTTCTGAAAATCACATGAGGTGTGATACAACCACTATCTTTGATTAGTGCAGATATTTTCAAAGCAATATAGTGTTAGTCATTTGAATTCATAGGCTGCTGTCTTTCTCAGACTTTTCTCAATTTTTTTCCTTTGCAGTTCTTGAACCCAATCCTCCTAGAGCTTTTAATAAACTGTTAAAGAATATTGCTTCAACATCTGTTGTGAAAGTATTTCAAAGAAACCTAAAATGTGAAACTTTTCCCAGATATATGCAATTATAATTTTTTAAAAAATCAACGTGTATTTTTTTCTAAGACAGTAAACTCACAATTTATATCTATCTAGAAAACTGTATTACCTCACTGCAATCTAGCTAATTTTTTGACACAGAAAGGAGCTCTTTACATTTGCAGTAAAAATTGTACAGACATTATACGGTGAAAGTAGATAGAATTCTTTCACATTGCCAAAGCTTTTGTAATACAGAATAATCTGAGTGTGCTAAGGTCTGTTCCATAAACAATGGTTTAAAAAAAATCCTAGTAAAACTGATTACTCCAAGTATTGTCATATTAACTTTTTATTAATATATTTCTTTCTAGTAGTATCTACAGGCAATTGCAGAATTTGAAATAATAATTCTATTAAGTATTGTAGTTAACTTATAAATGGACAAATAGGTAAATAAAAAATAAATAATTTCTTGAGTGACTCAGGAAATGTTCTGTATTCTTAATTTCTTAAACAATTTAACAATATCATCATATTTATTGGTATTCTAAATAGAAGCAAGATATTCTATTAAAAGTTTATGTTCTAGGAGCTTTGTAGTAAGTATTACTCTGAAAAGCAAATACATTTTTAAAACAAGCTAGACTTTGAAAAACTATACAAAAATTGTGGTTTTGTATGATTTAAAGGCAGCTTGAAGATGGTCTACACAATTCTATTTAAAAAAATTAGTTTTCTATATTAAGAAGTAGTGTTTAATTTACCAGTTATTTTTCATACAGGAGACATAAATATTTTGGTCTCTGTTAAAACTCTTCCAAAACAGCAAAATGTTTTTCTTTTACAATTAGGTTATTTAAACTCTTATAAAGTCAGTATTAACAGCTAGTGTAAACAAACTAATCTGATGAATTAAAAGAAAGGAAGGAATTCAGAAAACTCATTATATAAAATGTTCACTTTCAGAGCAGACCATTATGTACACCATTCAAGTAAAGAGAGTAGAGACGGCAGCTTGTTGATACAGAAACCCCTCTCACAGTTGGTTAAAGAATGAACTTGGTGCTTGCAAGAGACACTGCTAGCCCTTCACACATAAAGAACTGCTAACAGTGAACCAGAAAACATGTAAGAGTATGTTCCATATTATATATTCTAATAATCGTATCTCTATACATGATTGCTTACGGTAAATATGAAGTGCCGAAAAGCCGGATGCTAGAACTACATATTTTTCTAGTTAAAACATGATTAAATTCTGTATTTCAGTTTTTAATTGATCCCATTTTGATTTAATAAGCTTTTAACTCAAATGGACATCAGTAACACTTTGATTTTTAAAAACCGTATGCCAACATGCTCAGTCAGAATTTATAATTCAATACAATGTGTAATAAAGAAAGTGACAATCATACATTTTTTTACTTCGTTATTCTTAATTATACTAATATAATATTAAAAACTCATTTCTTTCATATGAAAGATTGCTTTCATAAATTTTGCTTTTTACCACAATATTTTCTCTTGTTTTTTCAAAATCATTTAACATTATAAAAAGAGGAATAAATATTAAAATACATAGCAAATGTTTCATTTTTGCCTCAGTGGGTGTTAAAGCAGCAATTGCTGGGTTTCTGACCTTTTCTTCCCCCTCATTCGCTTATTGACAAATGTATTATTCACTGTTTAAATATAAGAGGAGAAAAGTTGAGTAAAAGCCATACTACTTAATAACTTCAAACTAATGAAACCACAGACTAACTTGATTTTGTTTTCATCATCACTTTCAAATCTCTTTCAGCCAAATTTTCACGAGCCGAAAACTGAGTATCAGTTACAGAGATCCCACTACCCTAATGCGTATTCCGTATATAACTCCCCACACATCAAATATAAAGCTTGCACAGTTTATCTTTCAAATACCTAAATAAATAAGTACATATATAATACAAAATCCAAATTACTTATAAAGCCTTAACGAATTTATATGTGTATGCACATACACACATATTTATACTTCAATAATATATATACATATCCCCCCCACACACACACCCCACATGTATATATCTCCATAGTCTACCAGGCTTCTACATAGCTGAGTTGAGTTACAGTCATTAAAAGGATTATCCAAAATAACGGGCTGAATAACAATACCTTGGATAGGGTCTGAATGAGCTATATATTTAACAGAGCGTGTCAAATGTGAGGATTCCCATTCTGAAGATTATATGTGTATGACCTAAATGAAACTGTTTGAAGCCTGAATACTGCATTCAATAATACAGACCTGGGAAGGAAGTATTTTTTTTCCTTCCTGAAGTGAATTTGATGCTTCTGACTGACAGATTGAGAAGAAAAAGTATAGCTCCAAAGTAAATTAAGTATTCACAGAACAAACAGTGCAGCTGCAGGAGCAATTCAAATTTCCTATCACCAATGTTTCAATCCTCTTTTAAAAGAACCATTTCTGAGGTCAAAGGTTACTCCCATTTTCATAGCTATTCAGCCCCCTGGCTAATGTAGTTAACTAACATGGGTGCCATTAAATAGTGACAACTGCGATAATGGATATATCTGCAAGAGCAGCAAGTCATTCTATAAATGCTGCCAACTACTATAAAAATAGTGATTTTTCAATTCCACAAATTGTTTCCATGATATTTTATCTAACATTGGTTTACATTACTCAAAAACTAAATCTATATTGTTTAAATAAAATATTAATCATATTACATTCCAAAAGTTAAAAAGGAGACCAAAAATAAATTTTAAATAACAATATAGATCATCCAATAAGCCACAGTCCAACTACTTGTACTTACAAAGTAATCCCAAACTATCTCTGATGTGTGTGTGTCTGTGAGTCTGTATACATATATCCTCCTGTTTCACAAAAAGAAAATGACTCTGCCTTATGAACCTACTCTGCCAATTACTGATAATAGCCTACCTGGTATTATACATGATAAAGAAGCTTGAAGATATTCTGAAATAAATAATGAATAAATAATACAATACATAATTTGGTCAAAATTTGAAATATCAAAGATTCAAAACAAAAATACTAAAAGTGATAGAAAGAGAAGTATTATTATATATGTTAAAGGGAAAGAATTCCGTAAGATATAAATTTAAATTTCTAAAAACGTAATTTTTGTATAGTTGCAAATGGAAAATAAGTTTATAAAAAATTTAAAATTCTACGTTGTTTCATTACATTACTGACATACAATCATTTTTATATAGCTCTGACAGAGGATATATGAGTCACAGAAAAGTGTAAAAATGCACATATAGTTTGTGTAATTCTATCAGTTATGAGCCTATTGAAGTACTTAACAATGACCCTGATTTTTCTGTGATTATTCGTGAATGTTTTAAAATGGTAAAATGGTAAGATGGCTTCACTTTGTACTTCCAAAATATTGACTTTTAAATATGAATGTAACTGAAACATTATTCACTAAATTGCTGGAAGACATAAATTACTTTTTTTAATGGAAAAAAAAAAAAAACCCTTATCTCAAATTGGAAAAGAAGTGAAAAGGAAAAATAACTTTCAGAATTAAGACTTAAGGCTTTAAATAATTATCTGTATAGAACTATTTTCTTCTCTTTAATATACAAGTAAATCAACAATAATTACTTTTCATTTTAGAAACTAAATCTTCAATTTAATAATTTAATGACCCGAACTTACACAGGAATTTGCAAGGGCTTTTTTTTAAAGTGGATAAAAGAAGACAAAACATGCCAAGAGGAAAGCTATTTTCTAGTTCTGATTGATCAACAATCACTTGATATGATGAAATATATTATTACAGATAATTGTTCAAGTCCTATGACATCTTAGAATGACTTGAAATAATAAAGGGTTGGCCTGTCTTAACTGCAGTCACAAAGCAATTCAATATTTAAATATTTATAGAAAACCAAATTAGATTAGTTTTCTTTTCTGTTTTTTGTGTTGTTTTTTCCCTTCTTCTGCAGTTAGTTGAGCTTTAAAAGGCAATATAAAGAGTATACAAATACTTTGGGACCTTTGTTGTTTACATTTTAAGATAGGCCACCATTTTAATCCCAGAACATGTTCATTTTAAAATTTTGAGAATTCTCATTTCCAAAGAGTCAGAATATTCCTCTAGTCAGAATATTAATTTCATCCTCCTAGCTCCCTAAAAAAAAAAAAAAAAAAAAAACAACTTCCAAATAATCCATCATATGGTCCTTACACAATGGCGCCACCTAGTGTTGACTAGGCAATAATCACACAAATTTAGTATCGTTTTCAGTATTTAAAGCAAAACCACTGCCATCACCAAAATGATAGCACCACACTACATCAACATACAAACTTTATCTGTTTAGCTTACAAAAATTTAATAGTTTAATGTATTAACATTTCAGATTTTAATTGTGATCTACTTATGCTCAATGTCCACTGAGTTTAGCTCTCAACTGTGAAAATACGTATTTCAAAAGTGCTCAAACTGACACGTCTTACTTGAAGAAAAAAATTATTTTAAAATCTAGAATACGTTTCAATGTCAAAATTAACAGAGAAAAATAAGAATGGTGATGGCTTCTTCATGGGCAAAGGCAACAACGTACTTTCTCTTCTGTCTACTCCTTTGGCTTCCTGAGGGCAACAGAAGGCTAGTTTTCTGTTCTCTACCCAGAATCACAGTTTAAATACTATATAGCTATATATAAGGAAAACATACTACTATAGTTTCTGCAGTAAATTATTGGATTTTTTAAAATTGATGCTCTTGCTATAGTGTTGAGCAATAACTTCTTTAAATTGCATCCATAAGTGATAAAATACCATAATTATATGAAATTTACAATAGTAACCTGACATTTATTTAATGTCATAATGATTAAAAGTCATAATTACTGTTCTTACATAATAATCAAGCATAAGTGCTAAATTCCTGTTCAGAGGAATTACCATAATCCACATGGCCTTCAGGTAGTTAAAATCAAACATTTTTAAGGAAAGGCTGGAAGAAGACAAAAGGAAATTCAGGTGGAAGAGAAAGGTACTCTAATGCCCTATCAAAGTCATTAGATCTCTATCCTATTAATATACTTGGGAGAGATAATTCTACTCCTTTCCTAGTAACGATTTGCCATGGTCATAGATTACTCAATGCCCTGAGTGGTAAGTGTATCAGTTCTCCAACTTGTGAACCTCCACTGTCAAAAGCCAGGACAGAACCAATACACTTTGGCTAAGAGTGGTTAGTGTGAATGTGCATGGAGTGTGTATGGGGGCAGGGGTTGAAAGAGGGAAGGGGAGAGGTGAAGGGAAGGAAGGAGGGAAAAAGAAAATGGAGGGCCTGAACCCAAACTAAAAACTATTCCAGGTTCCCCACTTTAACAGCAGAGGTATGCAATCAAATCTTTGGAAGAGTGTCATTTCCCTTTGTTTTCCAGCACTAGGTCTCTATCAGCCACGCATTTTCTTACCTCAAGTCCACCCTATGATAATCTTCTCTTTCTTTTGTCTTTGGACATTTCATTTTTTACTTTCCCCCTAAAGATATGATTATATAATTTATCTAAATCTGAACATAGCAACAATCTCAAGTAGAGCTCAGATCTACCTAGAAATATTTAAGTGTTCACAGAACACTCTGTATTCCCTAGAGGCTGAAAGTACGTAAGGATATTACACTTTTATGGCAAAAAATGAAACAATGGTCTACAAAGGTTTGCTTTAGAGTTCCTTCTAACATATTCATAAGATAATTATTACCTGTCATGAAAACTGGCTTCTATGGTAATAAAAGAGGCTCAGATGATTTTGAATCTATGAAATGTGGCTATGGTGTAGAGATTTTTTCAAACTTAAATAAAACTCACTAAAAAATTTCCCTGTGCTATACTGGTCTAGAATTTCCATGATCCTAGAAGCCAACTCTGATAATAAAGTCTCCTAAGATTCTGAGACCCATGGCTCTCAGGACCCTAAATCTAATATAGAATCCCAAAGCACAGTAACTATTAAAATGTTCTGGAACATGATATCCAGGGAAGCAGAGGAAAAAAGAGGATGTCTGTGGCCTATAATTAGCTTAGCAAAAAGAAGATATATAGGTGACATTTGCTCCTATTCCTCCTGCAGAATCAAATAAAACTAGAGAATGCTAAAAAAAAAAAAAAAAAAGGTTTTTATATATAAGTTATGTGGTGACAGATAACCCAGAGCCTTGAACATGAACTAAGATCAAAAGAGTAATATTAGCTTTTAAATTCATGATGAAAACGTAAGTCTAGGCCTGTCAAAGATACGGAATCCAACAGGCAAGCAATCCCACTGTAAACCTTGGACCCTTAAGCTCTATATTCTCAACATAAGGTGCTATATTTCCACCCAACTTCTCTTACACCTAGAGGTCTCTCAAGAAAGCTGCCTTGGTACTAAAGGCAAAGGTGAGGGACAGCAGGGAAAGGATCCTGTTCCTGAGAAACCATAGCTCAAAGTCAGCCATCACATTGAACTGCAATCCAAATTTTCTTGACCTGGGTATCCAAAACACCTTAAGTTTTGAACTTAGCCCAAAGAGGTTCTGGACAGGTAGTGCACATCAACAGCAAAAACACAATTTTACTTGGGGGAATCAATACACACATCCATTCCAGACCCCAAAGACTCCCCCAGTGTAATTTTTCAAATAAAAAGTGACATAATGAAATATGGCATCATAATTACCAGTAACGAGAACCAGTAAAAATAGTAGAAACCAGAAACAAACTCAAAGAATTAACATATTAGAATTAGCAGGTACAAATGGGCTTCCCTGATAGCACAGCTGGTAAAGAATCCACCTGCAATGCAGGAGACTCCGGTTCAAATCCTGGGCACGGAAGGTCTGCTGGAGAAGGGATAGGCTACCCACTCCAGTATTCTTCGGCTTCGCTTGTTGCTCAGCTGGTAAAGAATCCACCTGTAATGCGGGAAACCTGGGTTTGATCCCTGGGTTGGGAAGATCTCCTGGAGAAGGGAAAGGCTACCCACTCCAGTATTTTGGCCTGGAGAATTCCATGGACTATAGTCCATGGGGTCACAAAGAGTCAGACACGACTGAGCAACTCTCACTTCACTTCACAAATTATAAAGTAACTATTTTCATTATATTTAAGGAAATTAAAAAATCAAGGTTGAAAATACTGTAGCAAACAGTAAACTATTAAAAAAAAGACTTAGATTTTAGACAGAAATAAATAAAATTCCTAGAAAGAAAACATAATAATTAAAATTAAAACTCAATGGAAAAAATTTACAGATTAAAGAACTGGAAGACATGAAAGCATTAGTCTGAAAGTTAGTTTAAAATATTTAAGCATAGTTTAAGAAACTTGGAGTGCAAAGTGAGAAGTGCCATGGTATGTCTGATGTTGCTTAATAAGAAATGAGGGCAGAGGCAAAATTTGAATAAATACTAAGAAATGTCCCACACTCACATAAAATAATAACCTACAGACACAAGAAACTCAACAAATGCAAAGCAGGATTTTAAAAGAAAGAAATATTCATGTCTAGACACATCACAGTGAAACTGTACAAGGGCAAAGAGAAAGCCAACATTTCAAAAGTGGTTAGACAGATAGGTTTCAAATAAGCAACACTTAGACATCTCACTTCAACACACACAAGAGAAACTATGTGCTCTGAAAAGACTTCAGACAAAAAAGAAAAGTAAGAAACACAAGTATGAAACTGTGCATTAAATGCATAATAGCAATTTCTTTTGAGGTTTTAATAAAAACAGAATTGAAATACAATGACATATAAGCTGAGAGGCAGGCAAAAGTATTAAAAATAGTTGAAAAATTTTAAAGTCCAAAGATGGGCTCAATATAGGACAGAAATGGTATGGACCTAAGAGAAGGTATTAGGAAGAGGTGGCAAGAATACACAGAAGAACTATACAAAAAAGATCTTCACAACCCAGATAATCATGGTAGTTTGATCATTCACCTAGAGCCAGACATCCTGGAATGTGAAGTCAAGTGGGCCTTAGGAAGCATTGCTACGAACAAAGCTACTGGAAGGGATGAAATTCCAGTTCAGCTATTTCAAATCCTAAAAGATGATGCTGTGAAAGTACTGCACTCAATATGCCAGAAAATTTGGAAAAGTCAGCAGGGGCCACAGGACTGGAAAAGGTCAGTTTTCATTTCAATCCCAAAGAAAAGCAATGCCAAAGAATGTTCAAACTACCACACAATTGCACTCATCTCACATGCTAGTAACATAATGCTCAAAATTCTCCAAGTCAGGCTTCAGCAATACGTGAACCATGAACTTCCAGATGTTCACGCTGGTTTTAGAAAAGGCAGAGGAACCAGAGATCAAATTGCCAACATCCGCTGGATCATCAAAAAAGCGAGAGAGTTTCAGAAAAATATCTATTTCTACTTTATTGATTATGCCAAAGCCTTTGACTGTGTGGATCACAATAAACTGTGGAAAATTCTTCAAGAGATGGGAATACCAGACCACTTGGCCTGCCTCCTGAGAAATCTGTATGCAGGTCAGGAAGCAACAGTTAGAACTGGACATGGAACAATAGACTTGTTCCAAATAGGAAAAGAAGGACGTCAAGGCTGTATATTGTCACCCTGCTTATTTAACTTATTTGCAGAGTACATCATGAGAAACGGTGGGCTGGAGGAAGCACAAGCTGGAATCAAGATTGCCAGGAGAAATATCAATAACCTCAGATATGCAGATGACACCACCCTTATGGCGAAAGCTAACAAGAACTAAAGAGCCTCTTGAAAGTGAAAGAGGAGAGTGAAAAAGTTGGCTTAAAGCTCAACATTCAGAAAACTAAGATCATGGCATCTGGTCCCATCACTTCATGGCAAATAGATGGTGGCTGACTTTTTTGGAGGGGGCTCAAAAATCACTGCATATGGTGATTGCAGCCATGAAATTAAAAGACGCTTACTCCTTGGAAGGCAAGTTATGACCAACCTAGACAGCATATTCAAAAGCAGAGACATTACTTTGCCAACAAAGGTCTGTCTAGTCAAGGCTATGGTTTTCCAGTAGTCACGTATGGATTTGAGAGTTGGACTATAAAGAAAGCTGAGCACCAAAAAATTGATGCTTTTGAACTGTGGTGTTGGAGAAGACTCCTGAGAGTCCCTTGGACTGCAAGGAGATCCAACCAGTCCTTCCTAAAGGAAATCAATCCTGAATATTCATTGGAAGGACTGATGTTAAAGCTGAAACTCCAATACTTTGGCTACCTGATGCGAAGGGCTGACTCATTTGAAAAGACCCTGATGCTAGGAAAGATTGAAGGGCAGGAAGAGAAGGGGACGTCAGAGGATGAGATGGTTGGACGGCATCACTGACTCAATGGACACGAGTTTGAGTAAACTCCAGGACTGCAGCCTGGCGTGCTGCAGTCCATGGGGTTGCAAAGAGTTGGACATGACTGAGCAACTGAACTGAACTGAAGGTCCTTATATTGTCTGAAAGGAAATAGAGGTATTGATTAGCCTCAGATTTTAAAAGTTGGTCTCTCCTCCCCTCAGTCCTACTCCCCTCAAGTGACCCATATTAAGTTACCTCATCTTCTACAATGCTATTTTATAGGTGAAGCAACAAAGGCTCAGGGGAGGCTGCTGGGCTGACCCAGAGTTGCTAGACAGATCAGATCCATTAGCACAACTTTCACTATTCTGACTGCAGCAATCCTTATATAGTAAACAGTAAGCTCAACTTGTGACAACTTGTGATATCCTGGGGCCGCCAAATCTTTCCCAGTTTACTTCAAGCCAACAGTTCCCTGGAAGGTCCAAAAGAAAAGAAATGAGTATACAACTTCCAAAGTAGTAGAAAGAGAAAATGGAGTAATAAAAAAATATATTAATCCAACATAAGAAATCATTTCACACCTATTACAATGGTGAAAATCCAAAAACATTGACAATACCAAATGTTAGTAAGAATGTGAAGCAATATGAACTCTCATTCACCACCTGTAGGAATATAGCCACTCTGAAAGACAGTTTGGCAATTTCTTACAAAATAAAATATACTCTTACAATATAATCCAGCAATCACACTCCTTGGTATCTATTTACTGAAAAGAAATCAAAACCCTTGTCCACACAAAAATCTGCAAACAGATGTTTACAGTAGCTTATTCATAACTGCCAAAACTTGGGAGCTAGCAAGATGTCCTACAGGAGATGGATAAACTGTGGTATATCCAGACAATGGAATATCATTCACCACTAAAAAGAAATGAGCTATCAAGCCATGAAAAGATACAGAAGCCCCTTAGATGCACATTAATAAATGAAAGAAGCCAATCTTAGAAAGGTTATACACTGTATAGTTCCAACTGTATGACATTTTGGAAAAGACAAAACTATGAAGATAGTCAAAAAAAGGATCAGTGATTGCCAAGGATTGGGTGGGGGGAGTAATGATTAGGGAAAGCAGAGGATTTTTAGAGCAGTGGAATTTTCTCATACTATAATACTGAACAGGTATCATAATGCATTTGTCAAAACTCATAGAATGCACAATACTAAGTGTGAATCCTAACATAAACTAAGGACTTTGGGTAATGATGTGTTAAGGTACGTAAATCAATTGTAACCAACGTACCATTTTGGTAGAGAAGGCTGTGGGGAGGGGGTGGATTTGGGTGGGGTGACTAGTAGGTATATGAGAACTTTCTATACTTTCTGCTTAATTTTTCTGTGAATCTAGAACCCTAAAAAAATAAAGCACATTTTTAAAAAATTCAACTAATGCAAAAAGTAGGCAAGAAAAGAGAGGAAAAGAAACAAACTAAGAACCAATAAAAATCACAAAATAAGATGGTAACCATAAGGACGAAAATATAAACAATTACATCAAATGTAAATGGCTTATGTGCTCCAGTTAGAAGGCAGAGATTGTCAGACTGGAAAAAGAAAACTAAAAGCAAACATGTGACACTTAAGAGATATATATAAATATAAAGATACACAAAAATTCAAGATAAGAAGAAAAAGGATTCATCAAGAAAATGCTAACCAAAAGATGCCTCGTGCAATATTAATACTAAGCAAAAAAATAAGGTGAAAGGCATTCTAAGAATTGCTACAGTAAAGAGGGTCAATTCATAATCATAGGGGTTAAGTTCACCATGAAAAAATTAACTTACATTGAGTATACATCCAATAATACAACCTTAAAATATCAAAAATTTAACAGAACAGAAAAATAAATAAGTCTAATATTTCCTCATTGAAAATCAGAAAAAGAGGATATAGATATTAAAAAATTAATAAACTTGCCTCAATGAACATACAGAGAGCACTACACTCAAAAGCTTCTGCAGAATATACACTCTTTTCAAATTAAATTTGGAAATTAAAAAATCAAATGGGTCAAAATAAATCTTCAGAAATAATAAGGGGTTTAGATCATATAAAATATATTCTCTAATTAAGCTGGAAATTTAAAAAAATAGCATTAAAACAAATATCCATGTGTTAGAAATTAAGAAACACTTCTAAATAACAAGAAAAAGTTAACAGGAAAAAACATTAAGTATTTTGAACTAAATAATAATGAAAATGTCCCTTGTGAAAAGCATCTACCTAAAGAAGTTAAAAACAGAAAGGGCTGAAAGTAGTACTATTCGCAGCAGTCAAAATAAAGACACAACCTAAGTGTCCTTGGTGAACGGAAAAGGAAAATGTGGTACACATATACAATGGATTATTATTCAGACTTAAAAAAGGAAAGTCTGCCATTTGTAACACGGATAAACTTGGAAGACATCATGCTAAGTGAAATAAGTCAGACAAATGATCTCCCTTATATGTGGAATCTTAAAAAAACTCTTAAAACAGTAAGAATGGTGGTTACCACCAGAGACTAGAGGATGGGAGAAAGGAGAGAGACTGATCAAAGGATACAGATTTCCAGTTATAAGATGAATAAGTTCTAGGGACCTAATTTACAGCATGGTGACTGTGTGTGTGTGTGTGTGTGTGTGTGTTCAGTCACTCAGTTGTGTCCCACTCTTTGCAACCCCATGGACTGTAGCTTGCCAGGCTCCCCTCTCCATGAAATTTTACAGGCAAGAATACTGGAGAGGGTAGCTATTTCCAACTCCAGGAGATGTTCCCAACCCAAGGATCAAACTCGCATTTCTTGTGTCTCCTGCAGTGGCAGGTAGATTCTTTACCACTGCTGCTGCTGCTGCTAAGTCGCTTCAGTCGTGTCCGACTCTGTGCAACCCCACAGACGGCAGCCCACCAGGCTCCCCCATCCCTGGGATTCTCCAGGCAAGAACACTGGAGTGGGTTGCCATTTCCTTCTCCAATGCATGAAAGTGAAAAGTGAAAGGGAAGTCGCTCAGTCGTGTCTGACACTCAGCGACCCCATGGACTGCAGCCTTCCAGGCTTCTCTGTCCATGGGATTTTCCAGACAAGAGTACTAGGGTGGGGTGCCATTGCCTTCTCCGGTACATCACCATTAACAACAATGTACTGCATACTTGAGATGTGCTAGGATAGTAGATCTCAAGTGTTTTCAGCAGCAGCACCCCCCCCCACCTCCTGCCACAAAAAAGGTAACTATGGGAAGTGATGGATACACCAGATAGTTTGACTGTGGCAATCATTTCACAAGATATACATTTATTGAAACACCATGGTACATACCTTAGATACAATTTTTGTCCAAAATAAATTAATAATAATTAAAAAAAACTAAGAGCTTAAAAGTAAATTCAAAGTAATTTGGAAGAAAAAACAAAAATGGCAGAAATTAATTAATTCAGAAACAAAAACGCCATAGAGAAAGTTAAAGTACTTTATATTTCAATAGAAACTAGAAAAAAAATCACTAGCATAAAAAAACATTTTAAAACTACATATTCTTACAAACAGTTAGCAATTAGAAAGACAGGCAGATATAAGAACAAATCCATAGTAAATGCTGCTTATCCCCAAGGTTCTGAATTGTTGTTCCAAATGCTAAGGAGGGGAAGTTTGAAA